>NC_057808.1:546024289-546287503 GCF_018294505.1 Triticum aestivum
CAAAAGGCTATAACTTTCTAACCGCGTGTTGGAAGTATGATCTGTTTTCGTTGTTGGGTTCCTCGTGATGAACTCTTCAAAATAGATCCCATATGAATATGGTTTGATGCTTTTTTAAAGCAACTTTGATGCTAGATGAGGCAACTTTAGTGCTAAATTGGAGCAACTTTGATGCTAGATGAAGTTCATTGTGTGTATTAGTGATTCACCTACTAGCCTACTAATACTTATGTGCAATAATCTAATAGATGGTTACCATGGTTGCTAAGTTGCATACATCAAAAACTAAGTTGTCGATAGTTTAGTTGCCTACAATACTGCGGAAGTTGCTTACCGCAAAGTGGAAAATTGCCTAACATGGCTTCTAAGTTGCCTGCCTCAGAAACCAAGTTGCCTATATTACTACGAAGTTGCCTGCACACCCCAATTGCCTAAAATAGTATGAAAGTTGTCCATCAAGGGACCTAAGTTGCCTACAATGTTGAAAAGTTTTTGTGGGATATAAGTTGTCTATCATGATTTCAAATTTTGAAACTATGTGAAGATGGATGGTGTGATAGCCTTATTCTTTCCTTTTCTAGGGGAGTGCGCGTGGGTGTTGGCTAGCCAAGTCGTGGATGTTGGCTGGTTGCATAAGTAGTGACAGATGATAAGTTGCATAGAGGGTGATGAGAAGTTCCATAGGGGCGGATCAGACAGTTGCCCACAAGCCTACACAAGTTGTTCATAATTTTTGCATGAGTTGCCCGTGAAAATTATTGAAATCTCCAGATATAATTATGGAAAACACACATGAATTGCTTGTTGAATGCACTGGAGTTGCACAAAAACACCCCAAAAGTTGCTAACTATTTTTGTTTGATATTCGGGTTGCCTAACGATCTTAAAATGCTAGTCATCCGAGCATCACCGGTAGGTAACTTCATAGTGTTTTAGACAACTTAGGAATAACACAATGATAAGCAGCTTCACAATTGTAGGCAACTAATTTGCAAAGTTAGACAACTAAGCAGTAATGATAGGTAACTAATTATCAATAGCAGGTAACTGTACATCAATGGTAGGTTAATTTCATAGTATTGTAGGCAACTGGGTATCACTGATAGGCAACCGAATATCCATGGTAGGCAACTGAGCAACCATGGTAGGCCGGTTGTGATAATTTTAACAAAATTGATTGATACACATAATGCAATGAAGTTAGTTATATGTAGCACTAAAGGTGCCTCATATTTTTGTGTTATTTTCTCATTTGTACACAAACCAACCTAATAGATAGTCTTACTAGGCAAAAAAAATAAAGTTGCTTTCCTATAGCACTAAAGTTGCCTCTATCGTACCCAAAGTTGCCTCAAAAAAAGTTCGATGAAACCTATCTATATGAGATCTAGTTTTGAAGAACTCGTCGCGAGAAACTCAGCTGTGAAAGCCAAATTAGATTTTGATGCTTAAATCAAAAGTTATAGGTTTTAAAACTTTTTGGACCTCCAAATAAATACACGTGGGACAAGATTCCTTTTTTGGCGGGTTGCGTCGGACACGCCACTAGCTCTTTCCATATTTGAAAGAGCGCTCGATCCCATCAACGAGCGCTCGGGCGCCTGCTAGCCACGTCCATGTTTTTAAGAGGGGTTTTCCCTTCCGATTTTCATTAAGGGAAACCAAAAGCGAGCTACAAGCACTAGTCTTCCAAGAGGATCAACAACAGCTACCAGACTACTACTAGATGCAACATGAACCGAAACAGGCATAACTACTGCCCAGCTTGGCGCACCCCAATGCTGAAATTTGAGATGGGCTCTAGGCCCATATAGCAATTTCTGAAAAATCTCTAAGGGCCCATGTGGGTTATATGGCACTAGGTGTAGTGGGAAGTTTAGTCCCACCCCGGAAGTGGAAGAGGAGTTGGACCTCCTTATAAGGGTTTCTCTTCTACATGCTATTGGAGCTTGAGAAGAGAAGAGGCCCTCGCGCAATCCTCCTCCGCCGCCCGCCTCGCCACGCCATGCCTCCTCATGACGCGCCGTGCCGCGGGATTGAGCCGAGCCGAGCCCACATCTACGCGCTTATTTTTGCCAGTCATTAACAGAGAGTTCTCTGACAGCTGGGCCATGATCTGAGACGTCGGATCGTGGGCTGTCACGGACTCGGACGTGAGTCGAGCCCACGTCTCTCCACGCGGCTGCGCCTACATAAGTGTGCGGTGTCTCCTAACCCTAGCCGCCACGAACAGATCACATCTGCTCCACGCACACGCCCACTGTCGTTCCCTTGCTGCTGCTGCCGCCGGTGACTCCATCCCGTCCGCCGCGTACACGGTCGACGGGAGAGCAGGTCTCCGAAACCACGCCCTTCTGGTTCCTGTACGGGGTGAGGGGCGAATAGGTTTTTGGGCAGCGATTACGTGACTGATCACTTCCAATCGTCTACTTCCTCTACGTCCGCGTCGCCTTCATCATCACCATGTCCACCGACGCCGAACGTGCCGCCGCCGAGAAAGCTGAAGCTGACAAGAAGGCCGCCGAGGACGCCGCTGCTGCCACCAAAGCCGCGGCCTCTGCATGGCCTACTGGAGGGTATAACTCGTTTATCCCGCTCCTACTGTTTTCTGTTTTAGCCATGCTAGCGTTATACGTAGATCTTTCTGCAATTAGCGTAGTATGTGCTAGCTTGACTGAATATCAGTATGCATTATTTGTGTCAATGCCATGCTAGTGATTTACTCGTGGATTAATTTAATCGAGAAATTGCCTATTTACTCAACAATCCAAAAACCTATTATGTGTAGGAATTTTTCGGCAAGTGGCTTTGCCGCTGCACTGAAACCGGATAAGTTTACCGGTACATACTTTAAGCGTTGGCAGACTAAGACCACGTTATGGCTCACGGCTATGAACGTGTTCTGGGTCACCGGTGTCTCCACGGGAACGATTGCTCCTGAACAGGAGAAGGCGTTCAAGGAGGCTACCGTTGTGTTTCTCGGAGCAGTTCTTAGCGTGATCGGAGATAAACTGGTCGACGCATATTTACATGTGCATGTCGCCAAGGACTTGTGGGAGGCGCTCGAATCTAAGTTCGGGGCCGCCGATGCCGGGAGCGAGATGTATATTATAGAGCAGTTCCACGATTACAAGATGGTTGAAAACCGTCCTGTATTGGAGCAGGCTCATGAGATAATATGCATTGTTAAGGAGCTTGAGCTTCTTAAGTGCGAGTTACCGGGCAAGTTTGTCGCGGGCTGCATAATCGCTAAGCTCCCTAATTCCTGGAGGAACTTTGCCACCACTCTGAAACATCAGAGGCGTGAATTCTCTGTGGAGGATGTCATTGGCCATCTGAGTGTTGAGCAGAATTCAAGGGCAAAGGACTCGCACGGAAAAGGGGCCGAAGGGACTTCTGTCGCCAACATGGTGAACCAGAAGAACTTCAACTCCCACAAGCCCAAGGGAAAGAACGGTGTCCAACACAATACCGACTTTAAGAAGAAGGGTAAGAAGACCTTCAAGAAGAACAAGAAGGATGAGGGCTGCTTTACTTGTGGTTCGGTTGAACATTGGGCCAACAAGTGCCCAAACAAGTACAAGAAGTCAGGACAGGACTCCAAGTCTGTCAACATGATTGTGGGCAACAATGAGAATGGTGCATCTGGGTACGGTAATTTATTTACTGTTTTTTCAGTGTTTCAGCCCACCGATTGGTGGGTGGACACAGGTGCAGGTGTTCATGTGTGTGCTGACATTTCATTGTTCACTTCTTACCAGGTCACAGGCCGCGGCTCCGTATTGATGGGGAATGGCGCGAGTGCTTCTGTTCATGGTGTTGGCACGGTCGATCTGAAGTTTACTTCGGGAAGGATCGTGCAGCTGAAGAACGTGCAACATGTCCCCGCCATCAAGAAGAACCTCGTTAGTGGCTCCCTTCTATGTAGAGAAGGGTTTAAGTTGGTTTTCGAGTCTAATAAATTAGTTGTTACGAAATATGGACTCTTTGTTGGAAAAGGTTATGAGAGCGGAGGGATGTTCCGCCTTTCCCTGCAGATTTTTGTAATAAAGTCGTGAACCATATTCATTCGAATGTTAATGAATCTGAAGTTTGGCATTCACGTCTTTGTCACATTAGTTTCGGTGTTATGACGCGGCTAGCCAAGTTGGATTTAATCCCGAGTTTCACTTTAGCCAAAGGTTCTAAGTGCCTTTCATGTGTGCAAGCTAAGCAACCTTGCAAGCCTCACAAGGCCGCGGAGGAGAGACACTTGGCACCATTAGAACTCATACATTCTGATCTTTGTGAGATGAATGGTGTGTTGACTAAAGGTGGAAAGAAATACTTCATGACATTGATAGATGATTCCACTAGATATTGCTATGTGTATCTGTTAAATACTAAAGATGAGGCTCTACACTACTTTAAAATCTATAAGGCAGAAGTTGAGAATCAACTTGAAAAGAAAATTAAACGAGTCCGGTCAGATCGTGGTGGAGAGTACTTCTCGAGTGAGTTTGATTCCTTTTGTGCGGAACACGACATTATTCATGAGAGGACGCCTCCCTATTCACCCCAGTCAAACGGGGTTGCCGAGCGGAAAAACCGTACTCTAACTGATTTGGTTAACGCCATGTTAGATACATCGGGTTTATCCAAGGCATGGTGGGGGGAGGCTATATTGACGGCATGTCATGTCCTGAATAAAGTTCCGACAAAGGATAATGAGATCACTCCCTATGAGAAATGGGCAAAGAGAAGGACAACACTCTCGTACTTGCGCACTTGGGGCTGTTTGGCGAAAGTCAATGTGCCGATCCCCAAAAAGCGTAAGCTTGGACCCAAGACTGTGGACTGCGTTAATTTGGGCTACGCTAAGAACAGCGTTGGCTATAGATTTCTAGTAGTGAAATCTGAGGTACCTGACCAGAAGGTCGGTACAATTATGGAGTCTAAGGATGCTACATTCTTCGAGGATATTTTTCCTATGAGAGATATGCAAAGCACTTCTAGACAGGAATCTGAGGAGACTCCTGAACCTGCCATCCCTATGGAATATTATGAACAAACACATGATGAAAATCCTGAGGAGGATGACGAGGAAACCCTTGGTAGGGGCAAGAGACAAAGGACTGCAAAGACCTTTGGTGATGATTTCTTCGTGTACCTCGTGGATGATACTCCCACTTCTATTTCAGAAGCGTATGCCTCTCCAGAAGCTGACTACTGGAAGGATGCGGTCCGTAGCGAGATGGATTCCATCATGGCTAACGGGACATGGGAGATCACTGACGTCCCTATGGTTGCAAACCATTAGGATGTAAGTGGGTGTTCAAAAGAAGCTTAGGCCCGATGGTACGATTGAAAAGTACAAGGCTAGGCTTGTGGCCAAGGGCTATGACCAGAAAGAAGAGGAAGATTTCTTCGATACTTATTCACCTGTGGCTAGACTGACCACCATTCGAGTATTACTCTCGTTGGCGGCCTCGCATGGTCTTCTCGTCCACCAGATGGATGTTAAGACGACTTTTCTGAATGGAGAGCTAAACGAGGAAATCTACATGCAACAGCCAGATGGCTTTGTGATAGATGGTCAGGAAAGAAAGGTGTGTAGGTTGCTGAAATCTTTATATGGCCTGAAGCAAGCACCTAAGCAATGGCATGATAAGTTTAATACAACTCTGACATCTGTTGGTTTCGTTGTTAATGAGGCTGACAAATGTGTATACTATCGCCATGGTGGGGGCGAAGGAGTTATACTGTGCTTGTATGTTGATGACATACTGATATTCGGAACCAACCTCAAAGTCATTGAGGAGGTCAAGTCATTTCTGTCTCAGAACTTTGAGATGAAAGACCTTGGTGTGGCTGATGTTATCTTGAACATCAAGCTACTGAGAGATAATGAGGGTGGGATTACACTTCTGCAATCCCACTATGTTGAGAAGGTGTTGAGTCGTTTTGGATATTCGGATTGCACACCATCTCAAACACCATATGATCCTAGCGTGTTGATTCGAAAGTCCAAAGGCACGGCTATAGATCAATTGAGATACTCTCAAATCATTGGTTCACTGATGTACCTAGCGAGCGCAACGAGGCCTGACATCGCGTTTGCTGTGAGCAAACTGAGCCGGTTTGTTTCCAAACCGGGTGATGTACATTGGCATGCTGTTGAACGAGTTATGCGCTATCTGAAAGGTACTATGAACTATGGACTTCACTATACCGGAGACCCGTCGGTACTTGAAGGGTATAGTGATGCAAATTGGATCTCTGATGCTGATGAGATGAAGGCCACAACTGGGTATATGTTTACTCTTGGAGGTGGCGCTGTTTCCTGGAAGTCTTGCAAGCAAACGATCTTAACGAGATCGACAATGGAAGCAGAATTAACGGCATTAGACACATCTGGTGTTGAAGCAAGATGGCTTCGAGATCTTTTGATGGACTTGCCATTGGTTGATAAACCGGTTCCGGCTATCCTTATGAACTGTGACAATCAGACTGTCATCACCAAGGTGAAGAGTTCAAAGGACAACATGAAGTCCACCAAACACATAAGAATGAGATTAAAAGCTGTCAGAAAATTAAGAAACTCCGGAGTGATAGCGTTGGACTATGTCCATACGGCTAAGAATCTGGCAGATCCCTTTACGAAAGGGCTATCACGTGTTGTGATAGATAATGCATCGAGGGAGATGGGTATGAGACCCACATGAGTTGCCATGGTAGTAACCCAACCTATGTGATCGGAGATCCCGTGAAGTAGGACCTGGGAAAACAAGCCAGTGGTGAACTGAGGAGAGTAACTATACTAACCCACTCCGTTGGAGATGCAATACTCTCGATACTGTATGGTAGGATGACTACTGTCGTAATGTGTTCCGAAGCTTATATAAGCAATATGCTATCCTACAGAGCGATCTTTGGAGGAACACACCTATATGAGCCCGACTGCTGGTCACAGTCTATGAGATTGGGGTGATCTCTAGTAAGCTCATGAATAGGCCAGGAGTGTGACTTATATGCTCCACCCGAGGGGTCAGCCTTCGGCAGCCCAGTACTAGTGAGACATGTGGTGAAACTTCTTTACGCCAAACTGACAATTCAAGGCATAGTCCATTGTTCAGTTGTGAAGGAGTGTAGCTACTTGCTCTAGGTGAAGCTCAACCTTAACAGGTCTTCACTGAAACACTGGTATATCGAAACAGTAATTGGAACAGAGGACACAATGGGCCCTCGAGATCTGGTGGGGGATTGCTGAAATTTGAGATGGGCTCTAGGCCCATATAGCAATTTCTGAAAAATCTCTAAGGGCCCATGTGGGTTATATGGCACTAGGTGTAGTGGGAAGTTTAGTCCCACCCCGGAAGTGGAAGAGGAGTTGGACCTCCTTATAAGGGTTTCTCTTCTACATGCTATTGGAGCTTGAGAAGAGAAGAGGCCCTCGCGCACTCCTCCTCTGCCGCCCACCTCGTCACGCCGCGCCGCGCCGCGCCGCGGGTTGCGGGATTGAGCCGAGCCGAGCCCACATCTACGCGCTTATTTTTGCCAGTCACTAACGGAGAGTTCTCTGACAGCTGGGCCACGATCTGAGACGTCGGATCGTGGGCTGTCACGGACTCGGACATGAGTCAAGCCCACGTCTCTCCACGCGGCTGCGCCTATATAAGTGTGCAGTGTCTCCTAACCCTAGCCGCCACGAACAGATCAGATCTGCTCCACGCGCACGCCCACCGTCGTTCCCTTGCTGCTGCTGCCGCCGGTGACTCCATCCCGTCTGCCGCGTACACGGTCGACGGGAGAGCAGGTCTCCGAAACCACGCCCTTCTGGTTCCTGTACGGGATGAGGGGCGAATAGGTTTTTGGGCAGCGATTACGCGACTGCTCACTTCCGATCGTCTACTTCCTCTACGTCCGCGTCGCCTTCATCATCACCATGTCCACCGACGCCGAACGTGCCGCCGCCGAGAAAGCTGAAGCTGACAAGAAGGCCGCCAAGGCCGCCGCTGCTGCCACCAAAGCCGCGGCCTCTGCATGGCCTACTGGAGGGTATAACTCGTTTATCCCGCTCTTACTGTTTTCTGTTTTAGCCATGCTAGCGTTATACGTAGATCTTTCTGCAATTAGCGTAGTATGTGCTAGTTTGACTGAATATCAGTATGCGATTATATGTGTCAATGCCATGCTAGTGATTTACTCGTGGATTAATTTAATCGATAAATTGCCTATTTAGTCAACACCCAACACAGGGAGATGTCACCACCACATCAAGCCAAGATAAAAGGCAAAGGTCCAGTCGATTACAAGTTTAGCGGAAGAACATCAAAAGCAGCTAAAAACCATAGCAAACGCAAGCCTAAACTAATCAGCGACTGCATTCGAAGTGAAGATGCATCCATGCCCAGCCTGACTCCTCAAGCTTCATGTAACGTAGGCATGTTATATCTCCACCCATGCGCTGACCTGCAGACTTCACTTGCTACTCGTTTGAGAAGCTTTGAGCCCAGCTCCAGCTCCTTTTTTGCTTCGGTCCTTTATCTGTAAAATAGACCATGCCACAATCCAGTATGTCATCATTTGAATCAGTGTCATAGGATCAGCATAACTTTTGTTTTCAAAGACAATTGCATTATGACTTTTCCAAATAGCCTAGAACATAGCCGACAACCCTACCAGAACTAATTTGTGGTCTGTTTTCCTAGAAGTTTTGATCCGAATCCCAAAGCATTCCTCAGCTGAAGTGGGAGTGGTTCTTAGTACAAAAGCACATTCTAGTAAGCTCCATAACAATGTCGCCGCCGAACAAGTAAATAACAGGTGATCTATCTGCTCCTCTCTACCACAAAGTACACATTCCTTAGATCCTCTCCACCCTCTTCTAATCAAAGAATCTTTAGATACAATGCTTTTCTTATTCATCAGCCAAAGAAATACTTTGATTTTCGCAGGAACCTGCACTTTCCACAATTTTGTGTGTGGATAGTTGCAATTTTCAATGACTATTTTCCTATATAAGGGCCTCACTGAGAATTTCTTTTATCTCCAGTAAGAGTCCATTCAACTCTATCTCTACCCTCACACATTTCCTCTTCAGAGCATCTCCAGCCGCGCCCCCAGAAAGGCCTCCCCGGGCGATTGTTTCGCGCCGGCGCCGAAAAAACGACCCAGTCGCGCCCCCAGGAGCCCGATTTTCGCCGACCTGGGCCGGAATCAGCGCCGGCGGACCCAGGCCGAACCCGGCGCGCTGGGGGGCGCCGAGGCGAGTTGTTTTGGCGCGAAGCAGCCGCGGGCCCGCCGAGTCAGCGAGACGGGCGCTTCGTCGCCCTCATCGCCCCAGTTCCCGCGGGAATCAATGCCAAGGCTGTCGCGCTGCCGCCGCCGGTCAGCCTTGCCATTGATTCCTCACGGGTGGCGCGTCACGGGGCGGCGCGGCGACGCCTCCCCTCCCGCCACGCGTACACACGGGCGCGGCTATATAAGCCGGTGGGCTCCCTCGCCTCTGGCCACACCAGCCCTAGCCGCCAAGCTCTCCCTCTCCCGTGCGCCGCCTCCGAGCCCTCCCTCACTCCGACAGCCCCGATGGCCAAACGTTTCCCCGGCGACGAGGCGGCGGCCAACGGCTTCGTCCATCGCTCGCTCCGCGAACAGGAGTCATGGCTCCTGTTCGAGGCCAACATCCCGGCGCCGTCGGACATGCGCGCCGGGCCAACGGGGTGGAGGCTCAGCGACGGGGGAGTGCCCGTTCCCCAGTTGCCCGACGCAGTGCCGCGCGCCCCCTACTTCGCCGCTGAGGTAGAGCTCGTGCGCGCCTCCCTCACCGACGAGCAGCTCGCCCTCCCCCAGTACGCCGCCGACAACCACGCGGTGTGGGCGGCGTACTTCGAGCGCCATCAGGAGCAGATGCTGGCGTCCACCAACGGGGCGCCGGTGGTGGGTGGCACGAAGAACAGCGAGGGGCGCCGCGTGTGATGGGGGCATCCCCGGCCGCACGCTCGAGGGCGTGTTGACGCACCTTGGGGGCCGCAACAACCCGCCGCTGGCATACCCTCCCCCGGCGGCTGCCCCGGCCCACCGCCGACGCGCCGGGCAATGGATGCCCAGGAGGTTCGGCTCCTCCTCGTCTTCCTCGCACTCCTCCTCACGGTCTTCTTCCCACTCCTTCGGCTCTCCGGCGCTGCTCGGCGTCAAGGCTGAGCCCGCGGCGGGGACGCCGCTCGGCCGGCGCACTCGCAGCGCCGGCATCGTCATCAACGAGGGCGGCCGGCGCGCCTCCTCGTCGGCTCCTCCGCGCTTCGTCAAGCCAAAGACCGAGCCGGGGCTCGCGCCGGTGAAAACGGAGCCGGGTCTCCCCGCCGTGAAGACGGAACACGGCGATGTGGAGGTCGACGACGAGGCGGCCCTGAAATGGGCGCGCAAGGACTTCCTGAAGATGGAGAGGGAGCGCCAGTGCGCCGCCCCGCGGCGCTTCGAGCAGCGCCGCCGGGGCCGCGACGAAGGAGGAGTCGTCGTCCTCAACGACAGCGACGACGACGACGCGCCGCCGCCGCCACCAGTCCGCCATGGCGACGCCGGGCAGGGGTCCACCAGGGACGGCCGCGTCAAGGAGGAGAAGGCCGCCGACGACGACGGCGGCGAGGATGGCGGCGACGACGGCGACTACTCCGCGTTCAGCGAGTTCTTTTTTAGATATATTTGCTATGTATAAGCCGCGAACATGTCTAATATATGCCAAAGTTTGCCAAAATTTAGACGTGTTTAGCCGAACTTCGCCGAACGTTTTTTTTTTAAAAAAATTAGACGCGTCAGGGGGCGGCCCTGGGGCCGCCGACTGGGGACCAACTCGCCCCGAGGCCCTTTTTTGCGCCGGCTCGCCCCCAGGCGGCGATTTTAGGCGCCCCCTGGGGGGCCAATGGCTGGAGATGCTCTTGCACCTATTTCTTAAGCTATTCCAAAGTTCCGAAGTTTCTCCATACAAATTTCTCCTAATTCTAAACCCCTACCATCCTTTTGATATAGCTTCAACCACAATAATATTGTGGTCAAAGCAAAGATTATATAATCTAGGGTAATCATCTTTTAAAGCATGATCATCCACCCAAATATCTTCCCAGAACCTAGTACCTTTCCCATCCCCTAACTTTTACTTAGCAAACTTGTGAAAAATGTCCTTAACTTTTAGGAGACTGGTCAAACTGGGAGTCTCCTTGCTTTTTCTTAACTCTGGATATACACCCATTAGGTATGTATTTTTCAACAAAATAGTTTGCCATAACCCTTCATCATTTTCCATTTTTCAAAACCATTTTACAAGCAAAGCCATGTTCATTATTTCCAGGTTTAAAATTCCCAATCCCCCACAATCTTTAGGGAGACATCACTCTCTCCAATTCACCAAATGGTATTTCTTTTTGTCTTCATCCTCTTGCCATACTAGTCTTGCTCTATAGAAGCCAGTTTTTTCCTTACACCTACTGGCAAGGGATAAAAGGACATCATAAACAAGGGCATATTAGTCAGACATGCATGTACTAGAGATATCCTACCAACTATAGGTCGCAATAGTCTGCCTACATATTGCCTCCCTTACATCAAGGCAATAATTTATGCCCTTTATTTGGCTGCCTGCGTATGGGTGTTCTGATGCAGAACACACTGTTTGGTTACACACATAATTTGGTTCCAGGAACCTTGTACCCTATGTGATGAGCTTATCATCTACCACCCTAGAAAGTGCTCACTTCATTACATACGATCACAACGATCACATGAGTAAAACAGACTAGAATCACGATGAAATGGACGAAGATGATAAAGTTCATCTCTTGTATTCAATATTTGCCTCAAAACCTCATATTGGTATCTGTGAGTTGCTAGTAGTGTTGATTACATCTTGTAGTTGATGCTAGTTGGTTTATTTGGTGAAAGATTATATGTTCAGATCCTTAATGATATTCAATACTCCTCTGATCTTGAACATGAATATGATTTGTGAGTAGTTACTTTTGTTCTTGAGGACATGGGAGAAGTCTGGTTATAAGTAATCATGTAGATATGGTATTTGTTCGATATTCTGATGATATGTATGTTTGTGCTTCCTTTAGTGGTGTCATGTGAACGTCGATTACATGAAACTTCACCATACTTGGGCCTAAGGGAAGGCATTATGGAGTAGTAATTAGATGATGGGTTGCTAGAGTGACAGAAGTTTAAACCCTAGTTTATGCGCTATTCTATAAGGGGCTGATTTGGATCTATATGTTTCATGTTATGGTTAGATTTATCTTAATTCTTCTTTGGTAGTTGCGGACACTTGCAAGAGGGGGTAATCATAAGTGGGAGGCTTTTTCAAGTAAGAACAACACCGAAGCACCGGTCCACCCACATATCAAATTATCAAAGTAGCGAACACGAATCAAACAAACTTGATGAAAGTGACTAGATGAATTCCTGTGTGTCCTCAAGAACGCTTTGCTTGCTATAAGAGAAAGTTCCGGCATGTTCTTTGCTATATACAAAGGATTGGGCTACCTTGCTGCACCTTTGTTACTATTGCTACTTGTCACTTGTTACTAATTATCTTGCTATCAAACTATCTGTTACCGATAATTTCGGTGCCTGCAGAAATACTTTGCTGAAAACCGCTTATCATTTCCTTCTGCTCCTCATTGGGTTCGACACTCTTATTTATCGAAAGGACTACGATTGATCCCCTATACTTGTGGGTCATCAGCCACCACATTCACCCTCTTCCCCATTCCGTGGCTGGCACACTCAGCCCCCAAGCCCCACTGCCCCATTTGCCCACCACCACCATCTCTTCCCCCATTACCATTTTTGTGTGGTCGCGCCCTCCCGCCCATTGACCTTTCCCCATTGAGATGGAAGAGGACTACGCCGAGAGAGAGTTCTAGAAGAGTGCATGGGAGTACTCAGAGTGGGCCGAGGAAGACATGCGCCTTAAGGTCGAATCAGCCACCGGTCGAGCTAGCTTCCCTGCCGCCCTGGAGTACTTCGACCGCATGTCGGGGACTTCCAATGTAGATGCCACTGACACCGGCCTTCAAGACTGTAGCTTTATCACACATACATGATGCATAGGCGTTCGTCGACCGCGTGGTCACTGAAGTCGCGACAGCGAAAGCCTCCGCAGTCTCTGAGGTCACTTCAAAAACAAGGAAGAGCCCGAAGTTTAGCCGAGATTCGTTGTAACCCTCCTTCAAGCCTGTTTTGTAAATCCATGTTAGTTGAAATCAATGTTTAAACAGGTGCTGAAAAACTTGTATTGTCGAGGTAGTGAATTGAATCGATTTTTTGAAAAGAGCCGCCATAGTTGATGACAAGTCATACATAATAATTGGGGTGCACATGTAAAAAAATGGGGGTTTCCTGTTTGGCAACTTTGTCTTTGCGCAGCCATCGCAGGCTCCATTCCCATTTGGGGACTGCATATATGGCGACTCTGTTGGAGTTGCACTTAGGGCATCAGCAGTGTGTAGAGGCGGCATTGCCTGTGACATGGGTCCTACACATTTTCCTCAGAGATCACATGGCAAGGGTGCAGTATATAGCATCTCCTGTAGCCTCTAAGCTGGGACCCACTCAACAAGTAAACATGGTAATCTCTCTGTGCCTTTAGAACTGTTTAGATGTGTGAGACAACCCAGCCATGCAAATACATGATTCTTTTGAATTTTTAAGTGGTTGGAGGCAGCCTCCTACCTCGGAGGCAACGCCAATATTTTTTTGGATAGAGGCAAGGACTACAGTGTATAGCGTCCGCCTCTAAGAGCAACTCTAGCAGACCCCGCATCCGCCCCCGACCCGCAAAATAACCGCCAAAATGCGGGTACGGGCCGGAAACCCTGCCCGACCAGATCCCGCATCCCGCCCCGGCCCGCAAAAATTTTTAGGGGGCGCGGCAAATTTCCGGCCCCAACCCGGGTTTCCCTCTCGCAGCTGCGGTGCCCTGCATCACAGAGAAGCAGTTGGCGGGAGGGACATTTCAGCCCGCGCTCTTTTCCCCCTTCCTTCCGCCGCCGCCCGCCCGCCGCCGGCGATTCCGGCCATATCTGCGGGCGGAATCGCTTCGCGGGGCCGCCCCACACCCTCCGGCGCCGAGCCGCTGCACCGCCCCTCCGGATCCGGCGAGAAGAGCCGCCCCCAGTCGCCGCCGCCGCTGGGATCGACCACCGCCGAGCGCACCACCCTCGTCGCCGCCCGGGATCACTCGCCACCGGTTAGTCCCTTTTTGTGATTTTCGCGAGCTGTGTAGTAGATTGACGCGCCGGCGTGCGTGTAGATGGAGTTGACCCCGTGCGAGAAGTTCTTGCTATCCTATTTGTCCGATTCGGACGACTCGGATGTGGAGACCATGCTTGCGACCTTTCGGCAGCAAACATTGGTCATGGCGCTTGCCGTGAAGGAGCATGAAGACGAGTACCGAAAGAGGAGGCGAGGATCTACTGTCGGGCGTCTGTGCATTCCGCGGAATTGCCATCTTGAAAACGAGATGTTGATGCAAGATTATTTTTCAGAGAATCCTACATATCCTGCACACCTCTTCCGCAGAAGGTACCGAATGCGCCGATCCCTTTTTGTGAAAATTGTTGAAGCTTGCGAGGCAAATTGTCGGTATTTCACTCAGAGAAGGAATGCCGTGGGCTTAAAGGGATTTAGTGCATATCAAAAAAATATCCGCAGCTATGCGGGTGATTGCATATGGCGTTCCGGCTGACTATGCCGATGAGTATCTTCGCATTGATGAAGATAGCACAATTGAGTCTGTGTGTAGATTTGCGAAAGTGATCGTCCGTGTCTTTGGTCCCGAGTATCTTCGGGCACCAAATCAAGATGACACAAAGAAATTGATGGCAGCTAATGAGAGGAGAGGTTGGCATGGGATGCTAGGTAGCATTGATTTTATGCATTGGAATTGGAAAAATTGCCCCAAGGCTTGGCAAGGAATGTATTGTGGCAAGTCTCGTGATGCAACAATTGTGCTAGAGGCCGTAGCATCCGAGGATTTATGGATTTGACATTGCTTTTTTGGTATGCCCGGCACACTTAATGATATCAATGTGTTGCAACGCTCTCATTTGTTTGCTAGGCTTGCTAGTGGTGATGCTCCTGCTTGCAACTACACTATCAATGGGCATGAATACACAAAGGGGTATTATCTTGCAGATGGTATATATCCTCCTTGGTGCACATTTGTCAAGAGCATCAAAGAACCCAAAACAAAAAAACAATGTGAATTTGCAAGGGTGCAAGAGGCAGCCCGAAAAGACATTGAAAGAGCATTCGGTGTTTTGCAATCTAGGTTTGCCATTGTCCGAGGTCCTGCTCGTTTTTGGGATAAGAAAACCCTGAAGAACATCATGACTTGTTGTGTTATCCTGCACAATATGATTCTTGAAGATGAGAGAGGAATGGACTTAGAATTCTTTTACGATAATGTGGGTAGCCGTGTCAAACCAGCTAGAGACCCAAACCGCATTAGAGCTTTTCTTCAGACATACAAGGAGATTGAAAATGCAGACACACACTTTCAACTTCAGGGAGATCTCATTGAGCACCATTGGCAAAGGGCTGGACAGTGACTAATTTTTGTATTCATTTATATTTGTATTCATGACAAGTTTTGTATTGCATTATTTTAAGTTTGCTACGGTGATTTAAATAATTATTTGTAATGCGGATGATTATTGTTTTATGTTTGATTTGAATAATTCAGTTTGTTTTCGATTGTTGAATTATGTTGGATTGAGATTTGCGGCTGATGATTTGCGGGGATGCAGCGGCGCAAAGAGCCGAACCCGCATAGCCGACCCGTAAAAAAGCATATTCCGCGAATATACTTTTTTACGGATCCGTTTGGGGGGTCTGCATCTGTGCCAGCCCGCGCCGGCCCGCAAAAGTTGTTTTGCGCGAACTGCATACGCGTTTTGCAGGCCGGCGTTTTGCGGGGTCTTCTAGAGTTGCTCTAAGGCTTTAGAGGCAGGCTTAGAGACGCAAAAAGACCAGAGGGGGATGCTCTCAAGTTCTCGGAGCTTCGACTACCAATATCTGTAAAAAAAAACTTGGACTGGATACCGCTTGAAAATCCAACCTCTAGATGTAAGAGTGTGTATAAATTTTTACCACGAAAAGCACTTTCATGGTACTCTTAAATCTGGAGCTCCTTGTCCAACCTCTAGCAGTGATAGTTGATAGGAGAAGCGAATCGACTAATCTTCATGCCCTACCGGCTTGCAGATGCATAGACATGAATGCATTCGTGTATAAAAAAGACTCACACGACTAAGAGCATCTCCAGCTACGTCCCCAACAGGGCTCCCCACGGCCGTTTTTTAGTGCCGGCGCCGAAAATTCGGCTCACTCGTGCCCCCAGGAGCCCTTTTTTGCCGGTTAGGCCCGAAACTGGCGTCGGCGGACCCAGGCCGAACCCGGCGCGCTGGGCGGCGCCGGGTCGATTGATTTTGGCACGAACGAACAGCAGGCCCGCCGAGTCAGCGACCCCGTCTCGTCTCGTCATCCTCAACGCCTCGGTTTCCCGCGGGGAATCAACGCCAAGGCTGCCGCCGGTCAGGCTTCCATTGATTCCTCATCACGGGCGGCGCCGCGTGGCAACGCGCCCCCTCCCGCCACGCGTACACACGACGCCCCCCCCCCCCCCCCCCCCCCCCGCGGCCGCTATATAAAGCAGTGCCTCCCTTGCCGGTGCCGCACCCCGCCCGCAACCCCCTCTCTTCCAGTGCACAACCGCCGCCGCCCGACCTCTCTCCTCTCCCCCCTCTTCCCGTTCGTAGCCGCGACGATGGGCGAGAGGTTCCCCGGCGATGGGGCGGCGGCCAATGGCTTCGGCCGGCGCTCGTTGCACGAGTGGGAAGCCTACTTGCCGTACGAGGCCAACATCCCGGCGCCTCCCGACATGCTGATATGTCTCCAACGTATCTATAATTTATGAAGTATTCACGCTATTATACTATCCATCTTGGATGTTTTATATGCATTTATATGCTATTTTATATGATTTTTGGGACTAACCTATTAACCTAGAGCCCAGTGTTAGTTTTTGTTTTTTTTCCTTGTTTTTGAGTTCTACAAAAAAGGAATACCAAACGGAGTCCAATTGATGTGCCAATTTTTGATGATTTTTTATGGACCAAAAGAAGCCCCTGGAGTAAAAGAGTTGGGCCAGAAGAGTCCCGAGCTGTCCACGAGGGTGGGGGGCGCGCCCACCCCCCTGGGTGTGGGCCCCTGCCTCGTGGACGACTCGGAGACCCACCCCCCCCCCCTGACGTGAAACCAACGCCAAAAATTCCTATAAATACAGAAACTCCCAGAAAATAACCTAGATCTGAAGTTCCGCCGCCGCAAGCCTCTGTAGCCACGAGAAATCAATCTAGGCCCTCTCTGGAACCCTGCCGGAGGGGGCCATCATCACCGGAGGCCATGGAGGAGGATCCCGGAGGGGCCATCATCGCCATGAAGGCCAAGGACCAGAGGGAGAACCTCTCCCCATGTAGGGGGGAGGCCATGGAGGAGGAAGCACAAGGGGGAGAACCTCTCCTCCTCTCTCTTGGTGGCGCCGGAGTGCCATCGGGAGGGGAATCATCGCCGCGGTGATCGTCTTCATCAACATCACCACCATCATTACCATCTTTATCTCTTTTATGCGGTCCACTCTCCCGCACCCCGCTGTAATCCCTACTTGAACATGGTGCTTTATGCCACATATTATGATCCCATGATGTGTTGCCATCCTATGATGTTTTGAGTAGATATCCTTTGTCTTTGGGTTGATTGATGATCCAGATTGGTATGAGTTGTATGTTTTATTATTGGTGCTGTCCTATGGTGCTCTCCGTGTCGCGCAAGCGTGAGGGATTCCCGTTGTAGGGTGTTGCAATACGTTCATGATTCGCTTATAGTGGGTTAGTGAGTGACTGAAACACAAACCCGAGTAAGGGGGTTGTTGCGTATGGGAATAAAGAGGACTTGATGCTTTAATGCTATGGTTGGGTTTTACCTTAATAATCTTTAGTAGTTGCGAATGCTTGCTAGAGTTCCAATCATAAGTGCATATGATCCAAGAAGAGAAAGTATGTTAGCTTATGCCTCTCCCTCATATGAAATTGCAATAGTGATTACCGGTCTTGTTAACGACTGCCTAGGATAATTCCGCACACTGACCCATCATTATTCCACACTCGCTATTTATTATATTTAGTAATATATTCTAACTTTATGATAACAGCACCTACTTTTATATTTTAGCTCTCCGATATTATACAAAGTTATCTTCTTCATACCCACAACGTAGTTTTATTTCTCGTTTCTAGTTGGAAGCAAACGTTTGGTGTACGTAGAGTCGTATCAGTGGAAAATAGGGCTTGAGAGACTATTGATCTTACCTTTAGCTCCTTGTGGGTTCGACACTCCATACTTATCACTTCCACCTTTGGAAATTGCTACGATGATTCCCTGCACTTGGGGATTATCAAGCTCTTTTCTGGCACCGTTGCCGGCCGGGAGCAATAGCGTGGGGTTGATATTCTCGTGTGTGCTTGTTTGCTTTCTTCACTAAGTAGATTTTATTTTTCCTTTTTGTTTCTATTTAGTTGTGGGTGAAACATACAAAAAAATTAAAAGAATGAAAATACAAAAAAAATTACTTGCCTCTCATGCCTAAAAAGTTTTTCAAAAAGAGAAGTGATTGGAAAGTTATGCATTGAAGAAGTGAGGGTCGACCTTGAGCACTTGTGTTCATGCTCACGGAAACAACGTAGAATTTTTCATGGAAGTTTCTCTGTAAATAATTATCCCCTTGTGTATATCCATTGTATTATAAAAATAATGTGCCAAGCTTTGGTTTTAGGATGATTAGATTGCTTGTTTACTATGTGCAGAACAAAAACAGAAACTTTGGCTGTAGCGCGTGATTTTACATTTTTTACTGGAAAGTCAAATGGGTCTGAAACGTTTTGCACATTACTTCTGTACAAATTTTAAATTTTATTTCATAATGTTTGGAGTTACAGAAGTTTACTAAACCTCCAGATTACTACAGACTGTCCTGTTTTAGACAGATTCTGTTTCCCATGTGTTGATCGCTTATTTTGATGAATCTATGGGTAGTATCGGGGGGTATGAACCATAGTGAAGTTGGAATACAGTAGATATAGTTCTAATATGAAATTGGAATGAGTTTGCAACAGTACCTAGAGGTAGTGATTTTCTTTAATATACTAACGGATCTCACAAAGTTTCTGTTAAGTTTTTGTGGATGAAGTGTTCGAAGAACATGGAGTTACCGATGTGAGAAGAATAAAGAGAGACAAGAGTTCAAGCTTGGGGATTCCCAAGGCACCCCAAGTAAATATTTCAAGGATACTCAAGCATCTAAGCTTGGGGATGCCCCGGTTGGCATCCCATCTTTCTTCTTCAACAATTATCGGTATACCTCGGTTTTTGTTTTGTTCACATGATTTGTGTTCTTTGTGTTTTTCTTTTTTTTAAGAACCATGCTAGTATGAGATAGCCCTTCATCAATTTATAGAATACTTCATGTGCTTCACTTATATCTTTTAAGTATGATCTTGTAGAATTGCTCTTTGTGCTTCACTTAAATCTTTTGAGTATGGTTTTATAGAATGCTTTGTGTGCTTCACTTATATGTCTTGAGCTTGGATATTGGTTAGTCTATATTAATTGTAGAATGCTCCATGAACTTCACTTATATCTTTTGGAGTATGAATAATACTATCATCTAAAGCGGGTTTGGAAGAGTGTCAACTTTAGGAACTAGTGATCCCGCTATTCCGAATGAGAAGAATTTTGCTTATGTGGAGAGTAGAAAAATTTCTATGCTTGTAGATCATGAAAAGAATGCTTTATGTGATGGTTATATTGTTGAATTCATTCATGATGCTACTTAAAATTATTGTGAGGGAGGAATATATGCTTGTAGGAGTTGCAATAATATCAAGTTTCCTCTCTATGTGCTTAAATTTTTGAAGTTATACTTGTTTTTCCTTCCTATGCTAATTGATTCTTGTTCCAATAAATTATGTATTCACAAAATCCCTAGGCATAGGAAGTTGGTTAGATTCAAATGTGCTAGTCATATTCTTCATGATGCTCTCTTTATGTTTCAATTCTTATCCTTTATGTGAGCATCATTGAAATCATCATGCGTAGCTAAAAGGCATTAAAAAAAGCGCTTGTTGGGAGACAAACCAATACCCTTACTGTTTTTGTGTGTTTACATGATTAAGCTACTGTAGTAATCATGTTTTATAGCTTTTGTTTCAATAAAGTGCCAAGTAAGACCTTTGGGGAAGACTTGGGTGAATGTTAATGTGATCTTGCTGTAAAAAAACAGAAACTTTGTGCTCACGAGATTAGCTACCATTTTTTACAGAAGAGTGCTTTTGAGTTGATTCTTTTTGCAGAAGATTAATAGAAAAATTCCTCACGTCCACCAATTTATTTAATAATTTTTGGAGTAGCAGAAGCATGGTTGTTGTTCAGATCATTACAGACTGTTCTGTTTCTG
Source organism: Triticum aestivum (assembly GCF_018294505.1). NCBI lineage: Eukaryota > Viridiplantae > Streptophyta > Magnoliopsida > Poales > Poaceae > Triticum > Triticum aestivum. Next base: position 546,044,838 of record NC_057808.1, read on the forward strand.
ACAGATTCTGTTTTCATTGCATAGTTTGCTTGTTTTCTAGTTTCTATGGATTATATTTCTCAATATAAATTGTAGAAATGATATGGTACAGTAGGCATTGTGTGAGAACAATTATGAACCTTGTCTTTGACAGTACCAAAGTGAATGGTTTACTCTTTATAATACTAACCTATCTCACGAAATTCCGTTAAGTTTTGTGTGATTGAAGTTTTCAAGCTTTGGGTGAGATATCGATATGAGGAGAATAAGGAGTGGAAAGGCCCTAAGCTTGGGGATGCCAAGGCACCCCAAGGTAATACTCAAGGAAGACTCAATCGCCTAAGCTTGGGGATGCCTCGGAAGGCATCCCCTCTTTCGTCTTCAGAACTATCGGTATACCTTACTCGGAGCTATATTTTTATTTGTCACATGATATGTGTTTTGCCTGGAGCGTATTTTCAATTTTACTTTCTGTTTGAATAAAATCATTGGATCTGAAATATTGAATGAAAAAGAATCCTCCCATGGCTAGTTAATTATTTGACTACTCAGTGTTCTTCACTTATATCTTTTGGAGTAGTTTGTCATTTACTCATGTGCTTCATGTATATCCTATGAGTAAATGGTTGAATGAATTGAATGTCATAAATCTGAATTTATATATGTTTCATATGTTTATAACATGGGGAGTAATGACTTCACACATAATAAGTATAGGTACTAAACTTATTGAAAGTTAGCAAACATAGGATTGGTCACTTGAACAATTCATGAAAGAATATTGAAGGAAGAGAGATTTCACATATAAATATACTATCTTGGACATCTTTTGCAACTTTGAGCACTCATTAAAATATGACATGCTAAAAGGTTGATGTTGGACAAGGAAGACAACGTAATGGGTTATGTTTTCTTATATCCGAAATAAAGTATATTGTCATGGATTATCCAACATGCTGAGCTTGCCTTTCCCCCTCATGCTAGCCAAATTCTTTGCACCAAGTAGAGATACTACTTGTGCTTCCGAATATCCCTTAAAACGAGTTTTGCCATGAGAGTCCAGCATACCTACCTATGGATTGAGTAAGATCCTTCAAGTAAGTTGTCATCGGTACTTGCAATAAAAATTGCTCTCTAAATATGTATGATCTATTAGTGTGGAGAAAATAAGCTTTATACGACCTTGTGATATGGAAGCAATAAAAGCGACGGATTGCATAATAAAGGTCCCTATCACAAGTGGCAGTATAAAGTGACGTTCTTTTGCATTAAGATTTTGTGCATCCAACCTTAAAATCGCATGACAACCTCTGCTTCCCTCTGCGAAGGGCCTATCTTTTACTTTTATCTTCTACCTTATGCAAGAGTCATGGTGGTCTTCACCTTTCGTTTTTACAGTTTATCCTTTGGCAAGCACATTGTGTTGGAAAGATCCTGATATATATATCCAATTGGATGTAAATTATCATGAACTATTATTGTTGACATTACCCTTTAGGTAAAAGGTTGGGAGGCGAATCTATAAGCCCCTATCTAAAACTTTGAACCCATAAATATCACGTGAGTGTTAGCAATTGTGAAAGATTAAATGATAGTTGAGTATGTGGAGTTTGCTAAATCAAAGCTCTGACATAGACCCTTCCTGAAAATAAGATGAATTGCAATTGTTTGATGACTAAGAGCACTGTTTGTTAGTTTTCAAGAATGTTTATGATCTATACTTTAATATGTGAATAGCTTGTTACTTGATCATGAAAAGTTTTATGAGATGAGCTACTGTTATGACATATAATGATGCTAGAAAAGGTGATTGAAATTATCATTGATCAAACTTGTGCACCTGCTAGCATTCACACTTCATAAATTATTTCTTTTATCATTTACCTACTCGAGGACGAGCAGGAATTAAGCTTGGGGATGCTGATACGTCTCCAACGTATCTATAATTTATGAAGTATTCATGCTATTATACTATCCATCTTAGATGTTTTATATGCATTTATATGTTATTTTATATGATTTTTGGGACTAACCTATTAACCTAGAGCCCAGTGCTAGTTTCTGTTTTTTCCTTGTTTTTGAGTTTTACAGAAAAGGAATAGCAAACGGAGTCCAATTGACATGCCAATTTTTGATGATTTTTTATGGACCAAAAGAAGCCCCTGGAGTAAAAGAGTTGGGCCAGAAGAGTCCCAAGCTTTCCACGAGGGTGGGGGGCGCGCCCACCCCCTGGGCGTGGGCCCCTGCCTCGTGGACGACTCGGAGACCCCCCCTGACGTGAAACCAACGCCAAAAATTCCTATAAATACAGAAACTCCCAGAAAATAACCTAGATCAGAAGTTTCGCCGCCGCAAGCCTCTGTAGCCACAAGAAATCAATCTAGGCCCTCTCTGGCACCCTGCCGGAGGGGGCCATCATCACCGGAGGCCATGGAGGAGGATTTCGGAGGGGCCATCATCGCCATGAAGGCCAAGGACCAGAGGGAGAACCTCTCCCCATCTAGGAGGGAGGCCATGGAGGAGGAAGCACAAGGCGGAGAACCTCTCCTCCTCTCTCTTGGTGGCACCGGAGTGCCATCGGGAGGGGAATCATCACCGCGGTGATCGTCTTCATCAACATCACCACCATCATCACTATCCTCATCTCTTTTACGCGGTCCACTCTCCCGCACCCCGCTGTAATCCCTACTTGAACATGGTGCTTTATGCCACATATTATGATCCAATGATGTGTTGCCATCCTATGATGTTTTGAGTAGATATCCTTTGTCTATGGGTTGATTGATGATCTAGATTGGTATGAGTTGTATGTTTTATTATTGGTGATGTCCTATGGTGCTCTCCGTGTCGCGCAAGCATGAGGGATTCCCGCTGTAGGGTGTTGCAATACGTTCATGATTCGCTTATAGTGGGTTGGTGAGTAACTGAAACACAAACCCGAGTAAGGGGGTTGTTGCGTATGGGAATAAAGAGGACTTGATGCTTTAATGCTATGGTGGGGTTTTACCTTAATGATCTTTAGTAGTTGCGGATGCTTGCTAGAGTTCCAATCATAAGTGCATATGATCCAAGAAGAGAAAGTATGTTAGCTTGTGCCTCTCTCTCATATGAAATTCCAATAGTGATTACCGGTCTTGTTAACGATTGCCTAGGATAATTCCGCACACCGACCCATCATTATTCCACACTCGCTATTTATAATATTTAGTAATATATTCTAACTTTATGATAACAACACCTACTTTTATATTTTAGCTCTCCGATATCATACAAAGTTATCCTCTTCATACCCACAACATAGTTTTATTTCTCGTTTCTAGTTGAAAGCAAACGTTTGGTGTACGTAGAGTCGTATCAGTGGCAGATAGGGCTTGAGAGACTATTGATCTTACCTTTAGCTTCTTGTGAGTTCGACACTCCATACTTATCACTTCCACCTTTGGAAATTGCTACGATGATTCCCTGCACTTGGGGATTATCACATGCGCGCGCCAGGCCGGTGGAAGCTCAGCGTCGGTGGCATCCTCATCCCCCTGCTGTCCGACGTCATCGCGCGCGCCGACTACTTCGCCGACGAGGTCGACCGCGTGCGGGCGTCGCTGACGGAGGAGCAGCGGACCCTCCCGCAGGACGCCGCCGGCAAGCACGAGGCGTGGGCTGCGTACTTCCAGCGCCAGCAGGCGGAGCGGCTGGCCTCCACCAACAACGCGCCGGTGATACGGGGGACCAAGAACAGCGAGGGTCGCCGCCTGTGGTGAGGCACCCCCGGCCGCACACTCCACGCCGTTCTCCGGCACCTCGAGGGCGGCAATGACCCGCCCGTTGACGGACCCTGCCGCCCCGGTCCAGAGCGGCGGCCAATGGATGTCGAGGAGGACGGCGTCCTCTTCTTCCTCCTCCTCCCGCTCCTCCGGTTCGCCGGCGTTGTTTAGTGTCATGGCCGAGCCCGCGGAGACGCCGCTCGGCCGGCGCACCCGAAGCACCGGCATCGTCATCAACGAGGGCGGCCGCGCCTCCTCCTCGGCTCCTCCCTGCTTCGTCAAGCCGAAGATGGAGCCGGGGCTCGCCGCCGTGAAGACGGAGTCCGGGCTCGCCGCCGTGAAGACAGAGCCAGGGCTCGCCGCCGTGAAGACGGAGCCAGGGGTCTCCGAAGGGCGGCCTTGAAGTGGGCGCGCGAAGACTGGGCGCGGACGGAGCTGGAGCGCCAGTGCCGCACCCTAGAGCAGATCGCCGCTCGGCTCTGTGGCCACGACGAGGGAGGCGTTGTCGTTCTCGACGACGACAGTGACGACGACGCGCCGCCACCGGTCTACCAGGGGGACCCCGGCCAGGGGTCCAGCAGGGGCGGTCGTGTGAAGGAGGAGAAGGACAACGAGGACAACGGCGATGGTGGCGACGGCGGCGACTTCGCCGCGCTCAGCGCGTTTTTTGGCCTGTAGTTGCGGCCTTTGTTTTTTTAAGTATTTCACTTTGGTATGTAAAAAACTATTTAAGTCGTCTAAATAATGTCATGTTTGCCGAATTTTAGCCGAATCTTTGTCCCGTTTGCCGAATTATAGCCGAATTCCCTTAAAAAATTAAAAACGCCTTCTGGGGGCGACCGTGGGGCCGGCGGCTGGGAATCCGAAAGCTCCCATGCCGATTTTAACGCCGGTTCGCCACCAAGCGGCGATTTTACAAGCCCCGTGGGGGGCCAACGGCTGGAGATGCTCTAAGGCCTCTCCCAATGCTCCACCTTGTACAGGTGCTAAGCCTTCCACGTAGGCAAAAAATCTAATGTGGCGAGTTATTTAAGAGGAGAGAGATGAGTGTGGTGACCCCAGGAAGGAACAATGCTAAGCGTGAACCTAGGCAAAATATTTAAAGAAAGGAAACCCACCAATACATGAAGAGCTTTAGTTGCTGAATCACTAAATGAAGCAAGCTTAGCAAGACTAGCCACAATGGGTAGTAACATAGAGTAGTAACATGCCCATGTTACTACTCTATGTTACTACCTCTATAGTGGGGAGTAACATATGTGTGGTAACATGCAACACTTTATTTATTATGCTATAGACTCATCTTGTCTTGATATGTGTGATGTTACTCATACTAGTAGTAACTAGCTATGTTACTACATGACTCTTTCTTCACTTATTGCTTGCCACATCATCTATTTTATCTAGATATGTGTGATGTTACTATTTATGTTACTCCCATTGTGGGAAGTCTAAGCTAAGCACTTATGCATTGGGAAGTATAGTTGCTAAGCTATTTAATGTGCTTAGCATCTCATCTAAGCACCCATGCATTGGCAGCCTAACCAGCTAGTACTAGAAAAAGCAAGTAGGTAGCTCACGGCCATGCTACATGACCAATGATGTGACGTGGCAATATTAATTGCTCAATGGTCGCGTAGAGTACTAGTGGATGGATCAGTTACATCATTTGTTTTCAAAGTGATCAAGACTGTAACTTTTTGACCATGATGACACATAGGTCAATGACCCAGTTGCTAACTGGCTAACAGAATTCCGTATTAAAAGGGTCACCAAAAGAAAAGGAGAACTAAAAGATAGTATGTGTTGGGTCCCTAGCCCATATAATTTCTGAAAAGTCTTAAAGGCCAAGCTGAATTGTATAGCACTTGTAGTATACGGAGTCACTAGTGCAGAACCCTAATATGAGTACAAATAGGTACATCATCGGACCAAACTGTGTGCTATGCAGGCATAGTAAACCGTAGGAAAAATAACCGTTTGACAGAGAAACAAAAGGTGCTAACTGCTTGATAGAAAAGGATATGTGTGTGATGACAGACCCATCAGACACGATATAGAAACAAGATGTGTGTGCCATACGGGGCATACAATTCAGTAGGAAGAACTCTTTAGGATAAGTGAAATAATACATATGATTCACCTGCACAAGCCGTGTGCATTGGCTGGCAAACGATTGCCAGGAATCAATTGACTGTGGTGGTCATAGCCATCGCACAAGTGTTCTTTACGTGAATTGTTTGCGACACGGCCTGCTGTGTCTGCACAACAACAACATGCTCTGTCTGTGCACAACAACAAAACTTATAAATATCATTGCATAACTAAACTAAACATCCATTATATAAGTAACTTAACATTTCACATTGCACATCTCAATGCATAATCACATAAACTAGGAAACCATCATCGATCATCTACCACTTCATTGCACGCCTGCCACCACTGCTGTTGTCGTTGCACGATGCCTCGGCGGCAAGGAAGGAAACACGTCCTCATGCCAATGATATGCATGTACATGTTGTAGCTCATGTAGGCGTCATTGGCCGCGTAAGTGAGGTGGAGTCTGTCCTTCCAAACCGAGTTTCCGACACGCTTGTTCTTGATGTCATTCTTCATGCTGCCGACACGAAATGATGTTAGCAAGGACAATTATCACACTAGTGCAGAACCCTCCTAAGAAGACACGGGTTACTAACATATCTAGATCTTATCAGTGCGCCTATGCTTCTCAACCTGGATATTTTTCAAAACTTTATACTACACTGCCTTTACCAAGCAATCGCCTTTCGAGAATCCTATAAACCATCTTGTTAAATACTATTCCTTCTAAGCCATGAATCAATAATTATGTTTGTTAGTACTTGTTAGTCTTGCACAGCAAAATAAGCACCCATTAAATGTTTGGCACTCTAAAAAGAGGTGTGGTGGCTCCATTTTCGTGAACCCCTCCATTGCTCATTCAGGCTAGGCTAGGATAGTTTAATTTTTATTTTTGAAGTTTCTTAACTAGATTATTCATCACCTAGGTGTGGAAGTCAGTCGATGACCAAGTCGTTAGTTGAGTTTGGAACATTTTATGTTAGATTACGTGTCTTCTGCAAACAGTTATGACGCTGAAATGGTCACATTCAACTATTAAAGGCCCACGGTTCTTGAGCATGATGATTCTATTCATGCAGCTTTTATCTTGCAGCTTGTATCTAATATAAAATTACCCGAAAAGGTAGATTGAACTAATCTCGGTCATCAAATTAGGTCAATTCAACGACTTAGATTACTTCGTTGGTGAGTGCTCAACATATTAAACATACAATTAATATCATATCAAATACTACCTCCTTTTCGGTTTATAGGGCTCAATTCAAAAATCTCACCAACCAAGGTACTCCCTCCTTTCTGGTTTTTAGGGCTCAATTCAAAAATCTCACCAACCAAGGTAGATGATGAGTGGTGGAATATTTTTATAGTTTGCAAAAGCACCTAATTAATGCTCTTGTTTTCCTAAAATAATTATGTTTATCAATGCATTAATTGCAATGCATGCATGCATAAAGTACATGCATTGGTCAATTTTTCTCTTCATACTTGCATGCAATGATTTAATGTACCTTGGAATCTGAACATGTGATGGGGAACAACCAAATTGAGCCTTATAAAATGGAAAAACTAAAATTTTAAGATAAGCCCTATAAACCGAAAAGGAGGGAGTAGATGGTGAGTGATGGAATATTTTTTTGTAGTTTGCAAAACCACTCAATTAATGCGCTTGTTTTTCTTAAAAAATTGTGTTTACCAATGCATTAATTGCAATGCATGAATGCATAAAGTACATGCATTGGTCAATTTTCTCTTAATACTTGCATGTAATGATTTATTGTACCTTAAAATCTGAACATGTGATGGGAAACAACCAAATTGAGAGTTATAAAATGGGAAAAGTAATTCAGGGAATTCAGGGAGACGAAGGAATTCAGGGATTCTCCCGGGGAATCAGGATCTGGACTTGACCATGGATCATGCCGGCAAGATTCGGAGCATGAGCTTCAGTTTCCTTGGAGTTGCTTTCATGCTCATCTATCCGTATCACCGTATGCAATTACTGCAGCATCATTGAGGCGGCTTAATATATGTGACACCTAACAGATTCCATGAGACCCGCACGCATGTCTGCTTAATTGGTCATTCCGACCGTGACACCCACAGATCCAAACCCCTGATGCATGCATTCAACGCAAAACCAGTGATGTTTAGTTTGGAACCGACATGGCAGGGGTAGAGTGCAAGAGCGTTGTTGCTGCTGATTCGAACAAGGCTGCAAGCATCGGGCACACCGGCAGCATCGGCGGTGCGTGGGCCTGTCTATCGTGGCGTGGACATGAACGCACAGACACCTTGTTGGTTCTGAATTCTGATGTATTCACGGTTTCACCTCACCTCACGTGGCCATTTTACGCATGCTACTCGTAACCAGATGGTGCTACGTACGCTGCTTCCGTTGCAACTTAATCCCTGCGACGTCACTCAAAAGAGCTGCTAGTACAGTGGATGTCCGTAGCACTAGCTGCGCGTAGTACTCTGCCATTTCTCGACGACCGGACGACATGGAGCTATATATATAGCCTGACACGAGATTAAGCTAGCTAGCCCTGCGCTTTTTTGGCACGCAGTTCGATGAACAGGCTCCATATCAGGCCGTCAAAGATGTGCCTGCGTGCTTTCTTTTGCACGTTGGGTGGCTGGCTGCCCTACACCTCCTTTTTTTCGAACATGCCTGCCTGAAGTCTAGTGTAGTGTTGCAGCGCCGGCCACATACAGAATTTCGACACACCCGGGGGTCTGTCAGGTTACGACAAGTGACGTACTATATTGTAAAAAGAAGTAGGGTCTGATCTAAACGGAGATGCCCTGGTGTAAATATACCCTCTTTTTGTCTATTCACTGCAATCACATGATCAAAACTTGATAGAAAATTGACAAATAACAAAACAAATTCACAACACCAGAAACACAAGATATATTATCAACTCATTATTTGTAGTAATGCAATTTGGGTAAATAATACATTGCCTAATCTCATTATTTCTTGGCATTGGCGAGATGGACCTCACTGATTCTTCAACCCAGTCCCAAAACCAGAATCAGCAAAAGTATGCATTTTTATGGAAGCAATCAATTTGAGAAGTCTCGCAAAAAAATGAATTTGAGAAGGATAAACTAAGACTAATCTAGTGCTCAAAATAAACGACCTTTTTCCTTGTGTTCTTGCTGTTCATCTTGGGCTCTGCTCTGCTGGGAACCGGCAACATGTGCGTGGATCGACATCTGCTTATCACGACGCCGCCTTCCCTTCTCCACTTCTCTCGATGGCAAATCGATGGACAGATCAGATCGCAGTAGCCAGAGATTAGCGATATGTGTGTGCGTAGTCAGGTCGTGGCTGCGTGCTGCAATTAACAGGCCTCTTTGCATTCCACGATGGCCTGCTAGGCAATTTTCTTTATGATGAATTTGTTGATGTTGCTGCAATGGGCTGTACATAGGCTGAAGCTTTCAGGTTACGTGAGGAAGGCAAAATCACTAATCGAGGAGTACTCCTTTCAGAGATCACTCCCCCCCCCCCCCCCCAGGCTGCGACAAATGACGTGATGTTTGTGCACCACTTGTCGCAATCTGGAAATTTCCCTTTTTTTCATAGATCCATTTATTCAGAACGCTTTATCTCCTAAATCGTGCGTCTAAATCTTGAACAGTTTTCACCGTTGCATTCCTCGCGTCGAGATCTTCAAAATTAGATCCCATGTTGATAGGTTTTGACAAACTTTTTTTCCATGAAAATATGGGACGAATAAACCGTATCGGGAGCACTTTTTTTCCTTTCCGAAAACCGTGCCTCTCGCGAAAGGAAAAAGAAGAGAACACACGTTTTTTTTTCGTTTTCGAGAGGCACGGCCGTGGCTCTCGCAAAAGCAAAACTTTGCCTCTCGCAGAAGGAGAAAAAAAAGAGAAAACACGGTTTTTTTTCGTTTCCGAGCGGCACGACTCTCGCGAAAGAAAAACCGTACCTCTTACGGAAGGAGAAAAAAATAGAGAAAACATGTTTTTTTTTCGTTTCCGAGAGGCATGACTCTCGCGAAGGCAGAACCGTACCTCTTACGGAAGGAAAAAAAAAAAGAGAAAACATGTTTTTTTTTTGTTTTGGAGAGCTAAGGTCGTGCCTCTCGCGGAAGCAAAAACGTGTCTCTCACGGAAGGAAAAAACACGTACTTTCGTGCAATATTTTTCAAAATATTTTTGTCCAAAAGATAAAGGAAGACCAGTAAGAAACCAAAAGGCCAAAAAAAACCAAAAAATTCATTTAAAAGCCGAAAACACGTGCGAAAAAATAAAATAAGGAGGGAGCGTCCGACATGTGGCGGCGGACCCTTGGGGAGGCTGGGAACGAAGGATGGGGGGGGGCAAAGCCGGCCCATTATGGCGAGGATTAAAATCGTCAAAAAAATAGCGAGCAAGAACTGAGACTCGAACTCGAGACTACGTTGGGGTACGCGCGCTCGGAACGACAAGATCCTCTGATAGATTTTCAACGTGGTTGTTAAAGAAGCAAACGACATCGGCAAAATCTAAATGACTTGACGTTGGTGAACTAAAATCGCTAGCCACTATAACTCCTAGGAACTTATAACTAAAATACCAGCCCGATGCATATGAACTATAAGTCGCAACAAACTTAAGTTTTTTACAAATTTCGAACATTATTTTCTTTTCAAAAAATGTAAATACTTCTTGAAACGTGAATATTTTCAAATTTATGAACCAATTTTTTAAGCACTCAAACATTTCCTTAAAACGTGAACACTTTTGGGTTTCTCAACCATTTCTTGATAAAAGCAACAAATATGAAAATGAATTATTATTTTGAAATTCCAAAAAATATTTTAAACTACAAATATATTTTCTGAAAAATAGAACCAAATTTGAAAATGCGATTTCTTTTTTGAAAATTCCACGTACATTTTTTATAATCTGTGACCAAATTTTCAAAACATGGTCATGTTTTGAATATGTGGACAAATTTGTAAAGGCTGGAACTTGTTTTGAAATTAATGAATATTTTATGAAGTTTTAAAAAAATGTGAAAATGCGAATATTTTTTGAAATTATGAACAGTTTTTTCAAATCACGAACATTTTTCACAATTACAAACAATTTGTTCAATACGCAGTTTTTCCAAAAATTCAAAATATGTGACATTTTTTAATATGCCAACTTTTTAAAATTAGAGAACATATTTCGAATTTATGACAAAATTTTAGAAATGAGAACATTTTTTCAAATTCCTCAAACATATTTTGAGTTTGTGACCAAATTTTCAAAAACTTGTTTTTTGCCAAATTTGTGAACACATTTGGAAAGTGAGAACACTTTTTATATTCCATATCATTTTGTAAATTTGTGAACAAAAACATAAAATGTGAACCTTTTAAAAACTGAAATTAATTTATTTTTTCTTGAATTTTCCAACATTTCTTGTAAATGAAGCAAACAAATTTGAAATTTTGAATTTTTTGCATTTTATGAGAAAATTTTCAACAGGAAAATTTCGAAAAAATGAACCAAATTTAAAACTTCAAACATTTTTTAAATTCCTGAGCATATGATGAAAAATGAAAAAACTAAAAAAGGAAAGAAAAAAAGGGGGAAACAGAACAAAATGAAAAAGGGAAGAAAAAGAAAAAAGAAAAAAGAAACAAAAATGGAGAGAGAAGAAAAAAAAACAGGAAATAAGAAAGAAAAACGAAAAAGAAACAGGAAAAACAGTTGACGAACCTTGTAGAAGGTTCTCAGCACCAGAAAAAACGACTGGAAAGTTTCCAGAACGTTTCCAAAACCGGGATCGGTTGATGTGCATCTCGCTGCTAAATCGGCTGGCCCGTGTCGATCGAATGTGTGCGGTGCACCGACAATTTGATGCAGAATGCGTCAAATAGGAGATCGCGGTGAAGCCAGCACGGGACAAGCGGGGAAGCCAAAAAATTTGTAGCAACCCAACTGCTAAAAATTGCTTATTCTGAGATGGTAGTTGCACTTGCAAACGGATGGATGAAAGTGGGCTTACCCAATAAGTAGCAACACACGGTTTTTAGGAAGTTGCTAACCTGATATAAAAAAAAGAAAGCTGCTAACCACCAATTCGCGGAACCTTCCATCCAGTTCGCGGAACCTTCCATCCAGTTTTGGGAAAGTACTATGCATTTTTTCTTTTTCTTTTCTATCTTTTCTCTATCGTAATCTGTTTGTTTTTCATTTAAATTTTGTATACGGTTTTTTTCCTGTTCTATTTTCCTTCTATTTTGTTTTCTCTTTAGTTTTTCATTGTTTAGAAGAAATGTCAATATTTCTACAATACACACTAAAAATTTCCCATACTTTGGAAAAGAAATTAGATACAATTTGAACATTTTTAGATACATGTTAAGTGTTACTTTTTTAAAACATTTAAGGACATTTATATATGTTATGAACATTTTTTTGGAAAGGCAAGAATAAATATTTAATTTCCTGCATATTTTGAAAATACCAAAAAACATATTTTAAAATGCGCGAACAGGTTTTTTAAATACTGTGAAATATATTTTGACTGGTAAGAAATATTTTTACGAAATTCGTGAACGACTTTTAATAATTTCATCACCCTTTTTCCGAAATAACATGATGTTTTCAAATGGGTCAGCGCAAATATATTTTATACAGTGCACGAATATTTGTAATTGGGCGGTGAAAATTTATGAAATTTTATTTAAGGTAATTTTATAAACATATATATTTAGAAGTATAAAAAAAATCACGTCAGTGCATCGTATCAGGACTTTCGCTGGAGGCTACGACCTTCTCCATAGCGCTTACTCCTCACTTTAGCTTGCTTTACACGGGTTATAGAGGGCTCTCCTAAGCAAACAGCAGAATTGGCCGGCCCACCGTGAGAGACCACAGGCCACAGACTCATTCGTATTCTGATTTTTTTCACATTCTTTGTTACCTTTTTTGTTTTTTTTATTAGCTTTATTTGTACTTCCAATTATTCTAAATGTGTGTATTATAAAAATAAATAGACGTGTAGCTAAATTGATCATATATTTAAAAAAAATTCATCAATCATTTGAGAAAATGCTGGTCATGTATTTGAAAAATGTTAATCAAGCATTTTGAAAATGTAGAATGTGTATAGAAAGAACGTTTCTCATGTATTCAAAAAGTGTATAGAAAACAATATACAAAAAAAGGTTCAAGCAAGCATTTGAAAAAATGTTGATAAGGTATAATGTTAATCAAAAATTTCCAAAATAAACAATGTGTATAGAAAAAATGGTTCTTATGTATACGGGAATTTATTCATTGTCTATGAAAAATGTAGATCAAGTACTGAAAAGTGTTAAATGTGTATAGACAAATGTTTATGATGTATACAAAAATTGTACAAATGAGTGCGGAAAAAATAGACATCAAAATCTATGTTCAAAACAAATGTTAATTATGTATTTTATAAATGTATGTACAATTAAAACAAATGCTCAGCATGTATTTGAAAATATGCTGACCATGTATTCCACAAAGTTATCGTAAAATGTTTTTAAGACAAAAATGTATGTCATGTGATTGAGAAATGTACAATATGTATTAAAAAAATGTTTCACGTGTACACTGATAATGTACACTGTGCACCAAAAGAAAATAGAGATGTGTTGAAGAAGACCAAAATATAAAGAAAGCAAAGAAAACCGAAGCATAATGAAGAAGAAAAAGAAAAACCAGTATGAAAAAAAGAAACCACGGAAAAAATGAAACAAGAAAGCCGAAGAAAACCAGTGTAAAAAACAAAGGAAACAATGAAAATAAGAAAAAGAGAAAACCAAGAAAGAAACAAAAAACTGAAGAAAAATAAAGAAAAAAACACTAGTAAAACCGGGAGCGAGCGTGCGCTAAAAGCGGGCAGCACAGTACTATATAACACTTCAAAAAACTTCAGGCAACACCGAAGATACTCTTGCTGTACTAGTTTCTGACTGGGTCGACCCGCTAATTTTTAGTCGCTTTTTCGTCCTCCTTCGTGAACTTCTTGTATTTTTCCTATTTGTTTTGCTATAGTTTGCTACGGTTGTCCCACATGACCAGAACAGTAAACAAGTTTTGTCCTTAGATAACTACCCTGGTATATTGTTGTTCCTTTTCTTTATTTTTTTGAAATTTTCTTGCGTTACACTAACACATTTATCAGACTAGTGAACTGTTCAAAAAAACATGAATACATATTCAACATTTATGTATGTGAGTTTAGTTTTTATATATAAGACGTAAAAAATAATGTTTACATTTTGAAAAGTGTACACATTTTCTAAATTTTACAAGCAAAGTATTAAAATATATGAATATTTCTTAAATATGCAATAAACCTTTTTAAACTACACAACGAACAATTTTGAAAAACACTATGAATGTTCTTTTTGAAACAATGCATTTTTTAAAAGAACACTGTTAGTACAAGATCAATAATTTGTAGATATACGGCTAGAAGTTTTTAAATAAATGATTAACAGTTTTTAAAAATGGTTTTTACATATACATGATGGACAATTTTGAAAAAAGGTTGAACATTTTTTAGATATATGATGAACAATTTCTTGATACATGGAAACAATTGTGAATCCACGAAGAACATTTTCGAAGAAAAGTATGAACTATCATAAATACGTGATCAACATTTTTGAAGTGTACGATGACTATTTTTTTAAAGCACTATGAACATTTTTTTAAAACCATGGAAGCGTTTAGAAAAATGAAGAATTGTTTGGCACACGATAAACAGTTTCTAAATAGTAAATACACGGGAATTGCAAAAAGAATAGTAAATACACGGAGAACGATTATTAATAGATGATGAATATTTTTCATATATGCGCTGAATGGTTTCTCAAACTATACGATGAACCTTTTTAAACTACATGACCAATATTTTTTAAAAAAAACACATAATATTCTGTAAACACGATGAAAATACTGTCAAGCTGTGTGCTTAATGCTTAACCTCAAGCGCAGAAGGTAGCCTAGAGTAAACATGGTGTTGGCTACCGCCTAATAGCAAACATAGAGGTAGCAATGGAATAGGATAGAGCAAAAAAGGTGAGCGGAGACGAATTTAACGTTTGGATTTTAAGCGTGGCTACCCGAACATTTTTTATGGCAACTTTAGTTGACGTGAGGTTGGCAAACATGGCAATTTTCTAAAAAAAATGAATTGGGACAAAATTGCCATGTTTTACCAATTAAACTTGCCATCTCATGTCAATTAAAGTTGTCATCAAAAAACGTTCATGGTGACATGCTTAAAATCCGAACATTCGCGTTTATCGGGGTCCAGTTTTTATTTTTTTCAGCTCATCGACTCTGGTACCTGGTAGGCTTCAGAAACATCAGCAACTCAGGGATCACTTGTCCATCTGTTCGGTCCTCACTGATAACAATCACGAAAGATGATACTACAAATATTGGAGCAAGACTCAGTGAACCTCCATTATTTTGCTTCCGGTTCAACCAAGCTACGTACTAATCAACGGATTTGGTCCTCACTGATAACAATCACGAAAGATGATAAAATATTTTGCTGCAAGAGATACAATCAGTATGAATCAGTGGTGGTTGCAGCCATGAACTCGTCGTCGGTGACGAGCCTGGCGAGCGCCTCCGGAATGAGGCACACCTCCAGCGCAATGCTCCCTCCGCCACCTCGACCCTCGTACACCGTCGCCTTCCCATCAAACTTGTTCCCGGCGCCGCTCCGAACTGTCACCGGCGCGCCCCACCCGAAGTCGTTCCCATACACGTCGAACCGCGGCGAGCTCCCAGTCAGCGTCCCCGTGGGAGCGGCAGCCACGAGCGCCGGCAGGCGCGTGAAGCTAGGCTCCTGAGGCCAGGACGCGAGCTTGTTGCTCGCATATGCCATGTCGAACGACGCCACGGCCCTGTTCAGGAGCCATGCCGCCCATCCGAGGCCCCTTTCCTGAATATGGCCGGCGGTAGACCTGGCGGTGGCGTGCTCCACCGCGTTGCCCGCGTAGGCTGCCGGTATGCCGACAACGCGGCCACGGCATCCCACAAGGACAGTGTACGTCGTCTCCTGCTTCGGCGCGAGTCGCCGGGCTCGGCACACGGCACGCCAGAGGTGCGCGAGCAGGGCCTGCAGCGAGGAGATGGTGCTAAGGGTGCCGGAGCCGGACATCTCGGCGTTCGCCTTCGCCTTGAGATTCTTTACGCTCGCCGCCGAGAAATTGAGAAAGCATTCCTGCACGGGCGGGAACACATGTCGAAGGCCGACGACATCCTCCAGCTTGCCGAAGGGCAGAGTGATGGGGACGGTGCAGCTGCCCAGGAAACTCCTGTCGAACACCGGCAACGGCGTGGAGATCATAACATCGTTGCCAGCGACGGCGGCACGACTTAGCTCGGACCAGGTATTGAAGAATTGCCAGAATGTCGTACCGTCGGCGACGCCGTGGTTCATTGACATGGCGATGAAGACGCCGTCGGCGAGCTCAGTGACCTGCGCAACCAGGAGCGGGCGCGAGCCATCAATGGCGTCCGAGCCCAGCAGCCCGTCAAGCGGGAAGAAGGACCAGACCACCCGAGGAACGATGAGAGAGTCGGTGATGTCCGAGACGGTGACGCCGGGAGCCACGGCGTGGACGAACTCGGCGCCCTCGCCGCCGCAGCGGAGCGAGATGGTGAGGCTCTGGTTCTGAGGCGATGATGCTCCGCCGTTGCTAGCCGGCGGGACGGCGACGGAGAGGCGTCCGGCATAAGGGTAGAAGTGGCCAAGGGCTCGCTCAAAGGACGAAGCTAGACACTCCACGTCCACGTCGTTGAGCCCCTTTCCTCCGGTGGTGGGAGGCTTGGGCAGGAGGATGCCCTTCTGGATGTTCTCCACGGTGATAGACTTGAGATCCCACGGCGTCAGGTGGATGGTCTCCACCGGCGGCGAGGCCGTTGGTTCCGGCCTTACCACGCGCCGAGACACGATTCGGACGTCGCCCATCGATCTTGGTTCAGTTTACTATGCCACGGGTGGAGTGAGCAGACCAGTAGTCTGGTTAATAAGCTAAGTTGCGCAGACGAGAGCGCATTACATATGGCATGGCTCCATATGGCTGTCGGGTGCATATTGTAATTAATATCTTGGTTTCAGGTTTTAGTTTTTTTTTTCATGGTAACACTTATCTCAATTATATCGTATATCGTGTGCAAGTCACTTATAAACTGACAATGACAAAAGTGAAAAGACAACAGAACACTATTCTTTGCATAAAGAAAGACCAGTCAAGAAGAAAAATTACAACCAAGACAGAAGAATCCCCTGAGCTTGACGTCTACGTCTGCCACGTGTCTCGCACCACCACAACAACCACCAAAGAAAAAAATTGATAGATCACCTCCTCATCCAAGCTCGACGCGACTTCATCCCTGATATACTTTACGGACCTTCAAGGTGGCTCACCAAAGGGGAAGCCATTGCCGTTAAACGAATCACACGGAGGCAACACCCTGGACCCGCCATCGAACTTAGATCTGACACCCCCACATGACTAACATGTTGGAGGAGTAAATCATACCTGCCAACCACGAACCCAGCACATGATCCGCAGCCTCCTAGATGTTGCCGATGCAGACCACAATCTGCATCCGCTCCTGGACTACCTCCGAGCTCTGTGCAGGTGCTGGAGCAAACGTCTTGGCAACTATGGATTCGGAGGACACAAGTCCACCATGAGAAATTCGCCGCCGCCACACCATCCTTGCCTGAACAGACTAGTTTCAAAATCCATCCCTAACCATAAGAACAATCGCTTCTTCAGGCAAGGATCCTAAGTTTCTTTATTCATGGTCTTTCTCAAAGCCAACACGATGACCCCAAAACCTAAGCTGCTAGGGTCTAAACCTAAAGCTAAAACGATCCGCATGTGTCGGATCCGGTGACCCCCCTCACCATCGAAGACTTAGAGGTCATCGACGGAGGAGAGCCGCCGGAGGACAGTGCCGGAAGGCTTGGCTCTTCTGGCGGCGGCTAGGGTTTCTAGTCGCTCGTCTCGAGGAAAAACTCATACTCGCTTCTTCTTTTTTGCGGATTTTTTTTTCGATCTATTCATCTTCAATCATGGGATAATAAAAATTACATTCAGATCCGTAGACCACCTAGCGACGACTACAAGCATTGAAGCGAGTCGAAGGCGCCGCCGTCATCGCCCCTCCATCGCCGGAGTCGGGCACAACTTGTTGTAGTAGACAGTCTGGAAGTTGTCGTGCTAAGGCCCCGTAGGACCAGCGCACTAGAACAGTAACCGCCGCAGATGGCAAATGACGTAGATCAGAATGATCCAACCAGAAGACACACGAACGTAGACGAACAACCACAAGATCCGAGCAAATCCACCAAAGATAGATCCGCCGGAGACACACCTCCACACGCCCACCAATGCTCCCAGGCGCATCACTGGAACGGGGGCTAGGCTGGGAGACCTTTATTCCATCTTCAGAGAGGCGCCGCCGTCCCGTCTTTCTGAGTAGGACATAAACCCTAGCAAAACTGAAAGAGAAATACTGAAAACGGAACCCTCCCGCCGGCCCTTGCCGAGATCCACCGCGCCCATGGCCACCGGAGAGGAGGCGGACCTACGGTGGCGCCGACGGGAGGCCGAAACCCTAGCTTTTTTTGGAGGAGGAGGAGTGGGCAGCTAGAACCTATCACCCGACAACTCATGCTCGCTTCTAAAAGAAGTAGTACTCCGTATAATTTTTTAGAAACGGTACTCAGGCTTTAGCTTGGTGGCTCCATGACACCAGGATATATGTTTGTATCTCTGTCACGAGAAACACAAATATGATAACATAATTTAATTTGGACTTTTTCTTAAAAGATATAAAAATTTGAAAATCAGAAGACAAGAATAAAAGCAAGCCTGAGGGACTGCGTGCCATGAGACCTGCCTGCGACAAATCCTCTCCCCATTCTAGCTAGGAGTAGGGTACATGCTGGATGGATCTAGAGCGGAGGTCGTTCACTCGTTCATGGAAATCTGAAATTTAACCTCCATCACACAAACTGTGGGACACATGGTTTAGCGCAAGCATGTGATAGTGTGACACAGTAGTGCCCAATCAAAAGATTGAATCCTGCCGGGTGGCCGGGTGGGCCGTACCACATGCCTTGGTAAATGAGCCATAACTCGTGCAGCGTTCAAGCCAAGGATGGGAAGAAGACGCAGCGATCGACAAAGCTCATGTGCGCCTAGCCAATGGCAGAAAGTTTGCCAGTTCGGTCCGTCCTTGAGATCTGCATGCGAGCCTAGGACGATTGCTTTTTTTTTTTTCTCTTTGAACGCTTAGCAAGGCTAAGATTCCGTTTGCCTCAGATCCAAACCTTATTGTCCTTGTTGTCAGCTCTGGAGTATCTTGTTCTGTCGTTGGGTTTGGCCGGAAGTTGAGAGCTTCTAGGATTCTGTTTGTCTCACATTCAAACGTTATTGTCTTGCTGACATCTTGGATACAAATGCATGCACGTCTCTTGTGAGATGTGCACTCCCTACTTGGCGTGCTTAACTGCAAGCTGCCAAGCTTCTTTGTTTACTTCATAACCATCCCAGGGCATATATGAGGTGCTCTATAATAATCCAAAGACATTGGTTTCTTTATATAAATTCGGAGAGCAAAGGCTCTCTTTCTTGAAAAGAAAAGGAGGCAAGATTCTGCGTGTAATGCTCTCAGATGTTCAAACAGGAGTTTTATCCATAATCGGCTTGTTCCGTATATAATTTGAACTAGTTATGCGAAAGGGCGCTGCAGTTGGCCACCACACGATGCAGTTGGCCAACACTCCTACCACGTTCGATTCAAGTGTTGTGTGCATATCGACCAGGAAACGTCGTGTGCATGGGAGTTATTTCATATGTGATGAAAATTGGACAGGGCTATGGCGCGGCTGTCACACGCTAATCTCATGGCAAGGCTGGGCATGAGCCAACCCCAGTCGGGCTCGGCCTGGGCTGGCTTTGAACCTCTACTTGCCGAGTCGAGCCAGCCCGGAAGCAGTGGAAAGCGAGAGGAAGCCGCTCAACTCGAGCTTAGCTCCGTCTCAGGTTGTCCCGACCAATTCAGTAGCTGTTTTTTTCCTATGAAAAGCGTGGAAATAGAATGAATAACCACGTAAAGTTAGCAATTGGGGCCTCTTCAGATTAAAAGTTTATAAGACAGAGAGTATAGAGATAACATCTAGTACTACCAAGCAATATGCTGAGATAACACGATCTTCAAAGTTGAGGTAACAAAAAAAATTTAACCAATACCCACAGTTTAGGGCTAGGTAGTAAGTTAGATCACATAATTTTTCCGATTAGCCATTTCAACTCAAATCAAATGGCCTGGTCCCATCAGTCATGGACTAAAATTTGGCTGGTCTCCTTCGTGAACTTAGGGGCTGTTTGGTTTGTGACTATGTTTGCCATACCATAATTTTTGCCACACTTGCCTAACTTGAGTTGCTTAAATTGTTAGCCACACTGGCTTGCCTAAGGGAATCTTGCCACATTTTTTGTGACTATAACATGTGGGGTTCACTGCTCATAAAAAAATTCTTGCCTTAGGTGTGGCTAGAACCAAGCATCCACCTAACTTGATCAAACTTGCCTAAAATGAGGTGTGGCAAAGCGTGACAATATGTAGCTGGAAACCAAACAGCCCCTTACTCACCGGACCTCGGCTTGAGACGACAAGAGACGAGCCCAACCAGTTTTAGCTCTCCCCGAGCTCACTCTCAGCTCTGGCACACTTCCTCTTCCTTGGTGACACAGAAATGGTATCGCTTGTGACAGCGGCGGTGTCACAGGTGGCAACGGATCACAGGCGCATATTTATTTTCACGGAATGATCAATCAACGGTTGGAGTTACCGATGTCACCACGCTTGGGGTCTACTACGGGATGCTGTGGCCAGAGCTTCTCTTCATTTTCACGGAATGGTCAATCAACGGTTGTAGTTACCGATGTTGGACTTGATCATCAAGTAGGTCATGCCATCTTTGACCACTCAGAGGACCGTCTGGTCGTCAAATAGTCTATTTCCAATGACATGCGCCTTGGAATGCATCCAAAGAATACAAAGAAGACGCAAATAAGCATCAATACTTGAAGATTTGACATGTAGCCACAAGAACGACTCAAAAGTCAGGTTAGGTCAAGACAATTCAACATAAGTCCTGAACTACTAATAACGATGGTAAAAGAAGGCGAAACTAGGAAACAAAGTCAATAGTCAACGCCCACACCGACACTACTTTAACACTCCATCTTATTCTATCCTTTCTCGAGCGTGGAGATACCCAACACATTTGTTAAGGTTTCTTCACTATACTAGGACAATGCCCGTGCGTTGCAACGGGATATAAATACACTGGTAGAAAATGGGTCTTTAGTCCCGGTTCGCAAAGGCCATTAATCCCGGCGGTGCAACCGGGACTAAATATGCGCGACTAAAGCCCCCCCCCCTTTAGTCGCGCCTCTTACGAACCGCGACTAAAGGCCCGTCCACGTGGGCGCCAGGAGTCCGTCGGGGCGGAGGACCTTTAATCCCGGTTCTCGTGGCTAACCGGGACTAAAGGCCTCCTCCGCAGGTTTAGGGTTTTAGCCCCCCTAAACCTGGTTTCTTTTTAATTTGTAGTGTTTTATTTCTTTTATATTTTATTTTGTGTTTTATTTTAATTTTGATGAAGTTTCAGTACACATATTCTACGCTACTATATACATGCATATGAAATTTCAAACAAGAAGAATTCAAGAGGAATATATAATATATATTCAATCTCGGGTGACCATATACAACTTCGAACAAGTTTCCATACACAATTAGGATGGATGACCATATACAACTTCGAACAAGTTTCAATCTCGGGTATGCATATAAATTTCTTCGTCCTCGGTATAGTGTTCTCCTTTAGGATTGATGACTTCCCTCATGAAAAATCCTGCTAATTCATCTTGAATTGGTCGGAAGCGAGCTTCTGGACTAAGCCTCCTCCGCAAGTTATCCGTCGCCTTCCGCACGCTATCCGATGCCTTCCGCTCAGAGGTGTGTCTCCGGATGTTCTCACAAACATAGTATCCACATAGATTGGTCCCCGGTGGCTGCTTATCCACATTAACTAACCTTCTAAAATCTAGCTCATGTTTGAATTCACCGACAATTTCTTCTGAGAACCGTCTCCAAACCCTACAGGGCAAAGAAAATTAAATGAACAAGGGAGTTATTAGTTACTTGATATTAGGAAATGAACGAAAGAGAGCGATCGATATAGAGCTCAAATGATTGAAAATAATTACTTTTGCAGCATTTTTCTCATGTCGGCCCAACGCTTTGGATCCGAATCCATAGAGTCCATGATTAGAACTCTGGAGGTGTGAAGTTCAATATTTAGCAGAATCCAGTGGAACCTGCGGACACGTTACATGCACAGTCATGCATAACTCATCGATTAGACATACCATGCATGGAGTAAACAAAAGAGAATGCGCACAAGAGAGAAACACTCACCCAAAATGGTAAGGAAATAGAATATGACTTTTGAGTTGATGCTTCTAAGAAACTTGTACAAGTCTTTCTCCATGCCTTCGGGGTGATTTTGTAACACATGTCCATTAACGATATGTGGGTCAATGAACCCAACATCATGGATGTTTCTTATTTTGCATTCCCAAATCTTCAATCTGCATAATAGCGTACGCAACAATATAGTTAGGACAATATATATATATATATATATATATATATATATATATATATATATATATATATATATATATATATATATATATATAGTGCAGGCAATGAAGAACGAGATGAGGTAGAAATAAATCACTTACAGAACGTAGCAACTCAGGATAGATTTGTCGAGCTCGCGCAGATTGAACAGCTGGAACAATTCACTCATATGAACTTGTACAGAGTACCGTTTGGTGTGATGCTCCTCTGTAACATCCGCATAAATATATTCTTTGTCGGCCCATGTTATGAATTGCTTGTACCAACGTAGCAGATTTCGCATTTGTGGTGGTAGACTCTTTTCGCGCGCAGGCTCGACGAGAGGCCCATTCCGCACATATTGTAATGCTATCTCACATACTGGCGCATCCTCAAGGCCTAAGAAGACACGAAGAGTCAAACCCATTTCGGACGCTTGTTTCATGGCACTCGCTACAGTCAATCCAAGTGCTGCCGCAGCTGCTATGATCTCGGGGTCCTCTTCCGGACCGGCTTTCACTATGAGCGGGGGGATCGATTGTTTATTCTGCATCCCGAGCTGGTCAACTTGTTTCCCGCTTTTTTTACTTTCTTCTTTCTCCTCCTTCAATATTTTTGCTTGCCTACGAAGTTCATGTCCATAGTCGTCAGGCATATTCAGCTCGGCTTGGGACGGTGTCGTCAAAAAATCCTTAGCCCACTTCTTTTGCTTCTCAGTGAATACTTGCTTGGGCTCAGGCTCTTTTATCGCCTTCGTATCCGCCTTCCATTTCTCATAATGAGCAGACGCGGCCAATTTGGTTTCAGCTTCACTAAGTTCCCAAGGCCTTGGGAGGAGAGGCTTCAGTGATGGCTCCGGTACCCTTGTGGTCTTAGGTACATAAGGGTTCGGGTTAATAGTCCAGGAGCGGGTTTCCTTGTTGTCCGCCTGCTTCTGCTTCTTCGCCGGAGGTGGATTGGGGGGCGTCGTACCTGCCGGAGGAGGATTGGGGGGCGTCGTACCCGCCGGAGGAGGATTGGGGGGCGGCGGCTGCTTACCCGCCGGAGGTTGTGGATCGGGGGACGGCGTCGAATGGCGTGAAGGAGGTGTAGGTGAACCACCACGACCACCACCACCGCCACCACCACCACCACCACCACCATCGGAGGGGGGGTGGACTTGTTAGCCTTGGCGCCTCGCCTGGAAACACTATGTACTTCTTTTTCCATAGAATGATCTGGCGCTTGACATCTCCAAGTCTTCTCTCCCCTTCAGGTGTAGCTTTGTCAATCTCCAGGTCCTCAAACTCTTGGACTATGTTTTCCACCGTGACACGAGCATAGCCATATGCAATGGGGTTGTTGTGGTGGAGTGCTCCAGGTGTACAGGGTAAAGCACTGCCAGTAGCTACCTTCGTGGAAACGTTCCCCACGGGATAATGCAGATCACATTCTTTCATCTCCTTTACATCATCCACGGGGTAGTGAGGCTCCGGTGCACGAATCTCGATCATCGGTGCATTAGCACCAGGCGGGGCATCCGTGGAAGCCACGCTGCTTCTCCGCTGCTGGCTTCCGCGATCCGCTTCATAAGGAATCTCGTTGTTTATGATGCCCATTAAATAACGTTCAGCCTCCGGATCCCTAAGCGGCTTGGCTCTATCGTCCGCCATATGTCACTCCTGCATGTAGTAAAAATTAATTAAGTATAAAGGAATTAAAAAATAAGATTAAGGGGACATAGAGGAGGAGCAGCTACGGTTGAATGATTAAGAGCTATTAAAAGATTAAATTGATGTTGTTCCTTTTTTTTTCCTTTTCTTTTTCCTCTCTGCTCTCTCTTTCCTTTTCTTTTTCCTTTTCTTTTTTCCTTTTCTTTTCCTTTTCTTTTTCCTTTATACAATTATTCCCAAATAAATTTCCTTTTCTTTTTCCTTTTCTTTTTCCTCTCTGCTCTCTCTTTCCTTTTCTTTTTTCCTTTTCTTTTTCCTTTTCTTTTTCCTTTTTCCTTTTTCTTTTTCCTCTCTGCTCTCTCTTTCCGTTTGTTGACGGCAGGCGGCGGTGGGCGGCGGAGGACGGCACGCGGCGGCGGGAGGCGGAGGACGGCAGGCAGGCGGCGGCGGGCGGCGGCGGCAGCGCGCAGGGGCAGGGGCAGCGGTGGCGGCGGCGCGCAGGGCAGGGCAGGGGCAGGGGCAGCGGTGGTGGCGGCAGCGCGCAGGGGCAGGGGCAGCGGTGGCGGCGGCGCGCAGGGGCAGGGGCAGCGGTGGCGGCGGCGGCAGCGCGCAGGGGCAGGGGCAGCGGTGGCGGCGGCGCGCAGGGCAGGGCAGGGGCGGCGGCGGCAGTGCAGGGCAAGGGCGGCGGCGTAGGGCAGGGGAAGTGGGGGCAGAGCTCACTGGGGGCAGGGCGTCGGCGTCGATCGGCGTCGGGGCAGTAGCCTGGCGGCGTCGGCGTCGATCGGCGTCGGGGCAGGGCGTCGGCGCCGAGAGGAGAATGGGAGGTGGGGGAAAATTTACTAAGTGTTGTATATATAAACAGAGCATTAGTCCCGGTTGGGGACACCAACCGCGACTAAAGGTACCCTTTAGTCCCGGTTGGGGACACCAACCGCGACTAAAGGGACTAAAGGTTCTTTCGCGCCGCTTTCGTTCCCGCGCGGAAAGAGCCTTTAGTCGCGGTTCGTGTCACGAACCGCGACTAAAGGTCCTTTTTCATATACTTTTCATTTTAAAATCTTAAAAATACAAATAATATATCAAAAAATTCAGAAAAATAAAACTAATTCATTTTAAAATCTTAAAAATACAAGTAATATATCAAAAAATTCAGAAAAATAAAACTAATTCATTTTAAAATCTTAAAAATACAAATAATATATCAAAAAATTCAGAAAAATAAAACTAATTCATTTTAAAATCTTAAAAATACAAATAATATATCAAAAAATTCAGAAAAAATAAAACTAATTCATTTTAAAATCTTAAAAATACAAATAATATATCAAAAAATTCAGAAAAATAAAACTAATTCATTTTAAAATCTTAAAAATACAAATAATATATCAAAAAATTCAGAAAAATAAAACTAATTCATTTTAAAATCTTAAAAATACAAATAATATATCAAATACAAATCATCCGGATTCGCCATCGTACGTTTTAATTCACATGATCCATTCAACAAAGTTTGGTACAATAAATTATTACACATCAATTCTTCCCTTGTGTCCCTGCTTGCTTACGATTGTGCCGTATCCATGGAGCATCCTCATCATTTAACTTAATGCTTGGGTCAGTGTTCACTTTGAAGGGCGGAATTTCACCAAACATATTATAATCTTCTGACATGTCTGTCTTGTCCTCCACTCCCACGATGTTTCTTTTCCCTGAAAGAACAATGTGGCGCTTTGGATCATCGCATGATGTACTGATCGTTTTCTTATCTTTTCGTTTCCTCGGTTTGCTACTCATGTCCTTCAAATAAAAAACCTGAGCGACATCTTTGGTAAGGACGAATGGTTCGTCAAGGTAACCAAGATTGTTGAAATCCACCATTGTCATTCCGTATTGCTCGTCCACCTTTACCCCACCTCCTGTTAGCTTGAACCATTTGCACCGGAACAAAGGGACCTTAAAGGAGGGTCCATAGTCAAGTTCCCATATCTCCTCTATGTAACCATAATATGTGACCTTTTGCCCATTCTCGGTTGCTGCATCAAAGCGGACACCACTGTTTTGGTTTATGCTCTTTTTATCTTGGGCGATGGTGTAAAATGTATTCCCATTTATCTCGTACCCTTGGAAAGTCGTTATAGTCGAAGATGGTGTCTTGGCCAACATGTACAGCTGATCTCCAACATCATTGTCATTCATTAAATGTTTTCGCAACCAACTGTCGAAAGTCTCCATGTGGGCCTTTCTAATCCAGGATTCAGGCTTCCCCGGGTTGTCCGAGCGTAAAATATTCTTGTGTTGCTCGAAGTACGGAGCCACCAAGCTGGAATTTTGCAGAACTGTGTGGTGTGCTTCAGTCATAGAATGACCGTCCATACATATCGTTGATTTCCTTCCGATCGTGCCTTTTCCACTTAGTCTCCCCTCGTGCCGCGATTGAGGAATACCAATCGGCTTAAGGTCAGGAACATAGTCAATACAGAACTCAATTACCTCCTCATTTCCATAGCCCTTGACGATGCTTCCTTCTGGCCTAGCACGGTTACGAACATATTTCTTTAATACTCCCATGAACCTCTCAAAGGGGAACATATTGTGTAGAAATACAGGACCAAGAATGGAAATCTCTTCGACTAGGTGGAGCAGGAGGTGCGACATAATATCGAAGAAGGATGGTGGGAACACCAACTCGAAACTGACAAGGCATTGGACCACATCGTTCTGTAACCGTGGTAGATCTTCTGGATTGATTACCTTCTGAGAGATTGCATTGAGGAATGCACATAGCTTCACAATGGCTACTCGAACATTTTCCGGTAGGAGCCCCCTCAAAGCAATCAGAAGCAATTGCGTCATAATCACGTGGCAGTCATGAGACTTCAGGTTTAGGAACTTTTTGTCCGCCATGTTTATTATTCCCTTTATATTCGACGAGAAGTCAGACGGGACCTTCATACTGCTCAGGCATTCAAAAAAAATGACCTTCTCTTCTTTGGTAAGAGCGTAGCTGGCACGACCTTGAAACCATTCCGGATGCCGGTCATCTGGGTCTTTCAAAAGTTGCTGGTCCTGCCGTGCTTCCTTTGTATCATTTGTCTTCCCATACACGCCCAAGAAGCTTAGCAGGTTCACGCAAATATTCTTCGTAACATGCATCACGTCGATTGCAGAGCGGACATCTAGGACTTTCCAATATTCTAGCTCCCAAAATATAGATTTCTTCTTCCACATGGGTGCGTGCCCGTCAACTCCCCGCGGAACTGATTGTCCGCCAGGACCCTTTCCAAAGATGACTTTCAAATCCTTGACCATATCAAATATCTCAGCACCAGTACGTTCCGCAGGCTTCGGCCGGTGATCTGCCTTGCCGTTGAAATGCTTGCCTTTCTTTCTTACGTTATGATTTCGGGGAAGAAATCGACGATGACCCAGGTACACGTTCTTCTTACAATTACCCAAACGTACACTTTCAGTCTCATGTAAGCAGTGCGTGCATGTATTGTATCCCTTATTTGTCTGTCCTGAAAGGTTACTGAGAGCAGGCCAATCGTTGATGGTTACAAAAAGCAACGCTCGTAGGTCAAATTCCTCTTCTTTGTGCTCATCCCAGACACGTACACCAGGTCTGCCCCACAACTGTAAAAGTTCATCAACTAATGGCCTTAGGTACACATCGATGTCGTTCCCGGGTTGCTTTGGACCTTGGATGAGCACTGGCATCATAATGAACTTCCGCTTCATGCACAACCAAGGAGGAAGGTTGTAGATGCATAGAGTCACGGGCCAGGTGCTATAGCTGGAGCTCTGCTCGCCAAAAGGATTCATGCCATCAGTACTTAGACCAAATCTTATGTTCCTTGCGTCAGCTGCAAAATCTTTGAACACTCTGTCGATCTTTCTCCATTGCGTTCCATCAGCGGTGTGTCTCAACTCCCCGTCGGACTTACGGTCCTCTTTGTGCCATCGCAACGACTTGGCATGCTTTTTGTTCCTGAACAGACGTTTCAACCGTGGTATTATAGGAGCATACCACATCACCTTGGCGGGAACCCTCTTCCTGGGTTTCTCGCCCTCAACATCGTCACCAGGGTCATCGCCTCTGATCTTATAACGCAATGCAGTGCATACAGGGCATTCATTCAAATTCTCGTATTCACCGCGGTAGAGGATGCAGTCGTTAATGCATGCATGTATCTTCAGAACCTCTAAACCTAGAGGGCAGACAACCTTCTTTGCTTCGTACGTACTGGCGGGCAACTCGTTATTCTTCGAAAACATATTCTTCAACATTTTCAGCAAATTTTCAAATGATGAGTCAGCTACACCTTTCTGTGCCTTCCATTTTAGCAAATCCAGTGTGCAGCCCAGCTTTTTCAGACTATTATCGCATCCTGGGTACAACGACTTTTTGTGATCCTCTAACATGCGATCCAAATTCTCCCTCTCCTTGTCAGTTTCGCAGCGTCTCCGTGCATCAGCAATGGTCCGACCAAGATCATCAGCGGGCTCATCATGTGCCTCTTCTTCACCTTCACCTAACCCTTCCCCACCTTCAGCATCATCCTCCATGAAAGTATCACCGAAATGATCAGGATAGTTTTCATCGATATCATCCCCTTCTTCATCTTCTTCCATTCTAACCCCTCTTTCTCCATGCTTGGTCCAACAATTATAGCTTCGCATGAAACCGTGCCGAAGCAGGTGCATGTGAACGTCTCTTGAGGAGGAGTAACCCTTCTGATTCTTACAGACAGCACATGGACAGATAATAAAACCTCGCTGCTTGTTCGCATTTGCCACTACGAGGAAATCTTTCAAACCCGTAGTGAACTCGCCGGAGAGTCAGGGACCGTACATCCATTGCCGATTCATCTGCATTATTATTATATAAAGTATATAATTAACCATCATGCATTTGTTAAACTAACTAGCTAGAAATAATACAAATTAAACAATGAACTACACACATGCATATTTTATCAATGACACATGAAAGGTTCAAGTTGCTAACCGCGATCGCGGAGGAAAAATAAATGAGAAAGCTCAAGTGTGGCTCGGACACTTCATATCATGTTTGTTTTATGCTCTCGGGCATTTCATCGAACACCTTGTGTGCATAGGAGGAACCAAAAGCAAACCCACCACCCCCCTTCTGAATTGTGGCTAAGTGAAGTGATCTGAGTCCTATATATAGGGATGGGCCTTTAGTCCCGGTTGGCCTGGCCAACCGCAACTAAAGGCCTTCGGGCCAGCTTGAGGACCTTTAGTCCCGGTTGGCCAGGCCAACCGGGACTAAAACCCCTCCCGTCCGCCAGCTGTCGACCGAGCGCGCTAGGCCCAGATAGTTGGTCGCGGGTCTCCTCCCGAACCGCGACTAAAGACCCCTTTGGTCGCGGTTCGATTATTTTAGGGACTAATGGGGGCGTATGGAAGCCTCTGTTTCTACTAGTGATATTCTATCATGTTAGTTTGTTATTGCTTGTCTATATGAATGTGATTATGTAAATAAATGTTTATCAGTTCCTACACATGATTTAGTTGCCCGTGTATTGCAACGGGGGTATATGCTGAATGTGTTTAATCTATATCTTTAGGGCAACATTCTTGACTTTCTTTTATTATTATAGATGAATGCCCGTGCACTGCTACAGGATACAAAATATATTGAGAAAAGTTACACTTGATAATAATACAACTTTGTGGTGATTATATTAAAATCCCACCTCTATTATGATGAACGTTCGCCCTAACAAGACTCTTTCAGCCCGATAAAAAAAGTATCTGAATGCATCAATCAAATATTTTTATTTTCCTTTCGGGGGATGAGCATCAAGCAAATGTCCATCATGTCTTGCGACAAATATAGGACTGGCTCCAAGTTTAAAATAAAATAAAATAGGACAGGCTCGATTCCTCCTCTTGACCACTCTACACTCTCCATTTCCTTTTCGTTGAGATCTCCAAACACACACTCAACTCATCTCTTTTCCATTGGCATCTCCTTATACGCCCTCTGCAAGTTATTTTATTTCCTTTCCAGTGACGTCCACGACTCCCAGCAGCAGAGCTGACGAATCGATAATAGAAGACCATAGTTAAATAACCCGCCAACCATCATGTCTTGTTGGTCCAAATCTGTAGATGTCGATGAGAAAACTGAAAAACCAGTTAAATAACCAACCCATTTGAGCTTATGCTCTGCTATTCCCTACAATTATTTCCATTATCAAATGAAAATGTGTAAATTATGGTGGACAATATTAACTGCAGATACTATACAACCCATTCATCTACTGAAATTCTTTAGAAAAACATAATCTTAAACCTACTCTATTATTACTTCAGAAATAAATAAATAAATTTACAAATGTAGAAGCTATAGGAAAGCGAATCAACCTGGGAACCAAAAATGACTTCTTTTCTTTTTGAAACATGAAAAAAATGACTTGAACAAAAGCATGGGTACAGAAATGAACCGCGCGTGATTTGCTTCGTCGTACCAGAGAAAGGAAGACAAGATGAGGTAGACGATGGTGTGGACTCCGCGGGCAGCGACAACGTTGGCCTCGTTCTCTGGAAGCACTTGCCGGATCTGTTCATCTCCTTGCCTCACCCACATGAAGGGGGAAGCTGGTCATGTGGACTCCAGCCGCTGGACTTGAGGGAGGTGACATGAGGCTAGAGGAAAGGGAGGACGTAAGGCAACGAAGGCCCTTATTGCTACTGCCCATCACATCTAAGCAATATGCTACAGAAGACACATGGTTATGCCATTGATCCATACCACATCCAAATACCTTCATGAAGTTTTGGCCGTCGCCGCCGTAATGAGGAAGAGGCGGGGGCGAAGGCGGCAGATTCGACTCCTGTGGCCGCTCAACTTGCTCTTCCCGGAGAACACGGACACTCCCCGGGGGCATCAGCGCGGCGGCGGTGGCGAAGTAGTCTGCCGGGACAGGCTTCTTTTTCCCCGCCGTCAGGCCGTCCTCCCCGTAGACTCCCCCTCAGGCCCTCGACGGCGGCGTGTGGCGTGACGTAGAGCTTGTGGAGCGCGGGCACGCCCTTCCTGCCCGCGCCCCTATCGCTGTCGCTGGTGAACTCCTGCATGAGCCACGGCGTCTTGCGCTTCTTGGACGGGGACGGGACGCAGTAGAACCCGAAGCAATTCTTAAGCCTGCCCTCTTCGGGAAGCTCCTCCTTGGTCTGCTCCAGCCGCAAGTACCCGCCGATCTGGACGCTGCGGTCGCCACGCTTGTTCTTGATCGTCGCGCACGGACTCTAGAACTTGGACTCGCCGAGGAACCACCAGGTGTGCTGGCCCGCGCGGGCGCTGGCCGGTGGGTGAAGCTGCTGCAGTGCATAGTGGTCGTTGGTGTACAATGTCGGCGTGGAAGATGAACCCCCGCGCGTCCGGCATCTTGTCATCACCGGCGATCCACCGGTTGAGGAACCCCATGATGTCCGCATTCGTCGGGTTGAAGTAGACGCCGAGAGGCAGCGGCGGCAGCTGCTTGAGTTTGTTCAACCCACCGGGACTGGGCGTAGGCGTGCCATGGACATGGAGCTGCTGGCTCCGGCTCCGGCTCCGGTGTCGGCGGTGGCAGAAGTTGATCTCTTGATTGCTTTCCTCGCTTTCGTGACGCCCATGGTTTCCTAGCTAGCAATCCGCATGACTTTCTCCGTGCAATCTGCACGACCAAACATAACAGTAACGGTTAATCATGCATAAATAGAAATCAAATTGAGAGCAAACACAAGTGTTTGGATGAATTTGTATCCTGATATGTCACTCTATTCTTTTGATGACAGAGAAAAAAAAGCATCTAAGAAACACCATGCAGCCGCCCAAGCAATTGCCAAGAAATCATATGATTATACCAATTACTAATTAATCAATTACCCATGGGTCTTGTTCGGCCGGTGCCGCATCTCCGACCTGTTCTGTTGCTTCTTTGCGGCCGCCCCATGTAGCCCCAGCCACAACTCGCCGATCTTGCACACCGTGATGGAGCAACGAGAAGGACACGTCGCCGCTTGTGGGAGGTGAGGTCAACGTGGATAATGTGGATAACAGCCGCCAGATCGGAGAGGTCAACACGATGTGGGCTAGGGGCGGTAGGCCTCGGCGGACCAGCAGCTGCGGCGGCAAGTGCAGCGGTGAGGTCGGGCCGAGGAGGGCGGGCAGCGGCAGAGAGGACGAGCGGCGGCCGAGGAGCTATGGGGAGGGGTGGGTTGGAGCCGACGCTAACCTACCTAGCCAGATTGAGGTTGAGCTATGTGTTTTTTTTTGGAACCTTCTAAGCGACGTGCGTGTGCGTTGTTGGAGATGAAACTGTGAGGGAGATATGGGCTTTTGCAGGGCTTGGCCCATATGCGGCTGGACGGGGCGAGCGAATAAGGCACGACGATGGCGAGCGACGTAAGAGGGGAAACGGAACCTTACGATTCTTTTAGGTAGTAGAGACTAGAGATTTGCTGTCATGTTTTAGTCCAAACACGCCAACGGATGCAAGGAATATAGTGAAGGAAACGCACTTTTGCCTACATAAAAGGTGCGTTGGCAGGTCGAGTCTATGGATGGAAAGAGAATCTAATAGCGAAGTCTGGTAAAGAAAGCTTGGTGACAGCCGTAGTGCAAGCCATTCCCACCTTCGCTATGTCGTGCTTTGACCTGACAAAAACCTTCTGCCATAAGCTTAGCTCCCTCATCTACTATATCTAAATAGAAGCCCTCCACTACATGATTTTCCTGCCTTCTCATGCGTCCACGTCATCCTAAATGTTCTCAACCGTTTGATTTGGCACATGTGGCTCAGATCTGCAGGAAGAGTTGATGTCCCGGCGTTCGCTTCAGTGCCCCTCCCGTTCGCTCCTCCTTCCTCTATCCACAGAAGCGGAAGCGAAAGTTTCTCCAGTCGAAACGTGTGTGATGAATCTCTCCGCGTAAATTGGCCGCCCCATCTCTCTCCGCAAACGACACAAAGCGGCGACGGACCAACTGAGCCCAGACTCCTCTAGGGTTTGCAGTCTCCACCGGAGATAGAACCGGCAGCGATGGCGGCTTGCGGGGCAAAGGCAGGATCGGAAGACAATTGATCTGGAGGAGGGTGGAACTTCATGCAGAAAGAGGCACACACCTTGGCTCATCCAGATCTGTGAGATGACGGGCAAGAAGGCACATCGAGGAGATTTTAGCTCTTGAGGAACAGAGCACTCGCAACAACCTGAAGTTCATGAAGGTACTGTTAGTCTTCTAACTTCACTGGAACGATGCTTCAACTTTATTCCCCCTTGCTCATGTCATGCCCGGTTCCCTCCCTTATCATCATTCCACTCTGACAGTTTTATGCTTGCTAGGTGCTTGATGGAATTCCTAGACGTGTGTTTCCGAGGGAGGTAAAGGCAAATAATTTAGATGAAATGATTAACTGATGAGATTCTCCCAGTTTCTCTTATCGGGGTTGATATAATAAGTTCCTTGGCATGAATAATGAATTCCTGACTATAGTTGTGTTTCCATCAAAGAAAATTCACTCCTTAGTAATTGAATAATTTTTGCAGTTCAAATTTTAAGGAGACTCTGGTTGAAAAGTATCTGTTATTATTTTCTTTTCCCTTGATTGTAAGCTTACTGCATACTCTTTTGTTACCTACAGGTTTCAGGTAATGGCATGCGATTCTGGGAGGTAGCAAATGACATTGCTGGAATGATTGACATTGTTACTGTGCTGCTTACCTATTGAAGTTAAATAAGATGTACTATTACTTTCTTGCGATAAAACTGAATTATATTTTGCCTGATTTGCAAATATGGGTAACACTGACCTATTTCTATATGATTACTGAACTTTTATCCATCATTAATTAGTTTACACTTTACAGGTAAAGCTTTACAACCATATCAAAGCCAATGATGCAGCTATACTTTGATGTACCAAGATCTGACAAGGTTCTTTTCCAACAGCTTAGATAGGGCTTCTGCAACTTATTTTGATCCAAACCACTGGTAGTAGTTTGGCCTCAGTCCTTTGCAGTTTTGTTGTTGTTATTATCTGATGCATGATTATTTTCTTGCGTTTACTGTCCACCTTTTTCTAATCTTTATTAGTTCGTTGATAAAATTTGCCCTCAAGGTGTGCCATTTTGCCAACAGGACAAACTGTGTGACCTGAAACTGGAAGCAAAAACATTGATGTGCGTTCTGCGGATGTGGACGCTGGGCGGCAGCGGCGTAGGCGAGTGCACCAGAGTGGACGACTTGTGAGCAGCGGGGCAGCGCGACAGCGCCTGCATGAGAACGAGGGACATGAGCTGTTGCTCTGCTCCATGTCCTCCTCTCTCACATCTTCCACACGTCATCCATCATGCGCCTGCAACTACTGCTTTCTCTCCATGGTTGGCTGGTGTTTCTCAACTTTCTCACTTGGTGCTACTTCTCTATCTAATTGATTTTAATTCAGAGTATATTTCCCTTTGTAATTGATTCTTCAGTACATCATGCAGTGTACTGATGCTTGCCATCTACATACATGTTTGTTCTTATGTCTATAGAGTTTAATTTATTTTTACTTTTCACTTGATTTGTTTTTAATTCAGAGTATCTTTCTCTCTTAATTGTTTCCACCGGCAGCACACATGGAGTGGTTCACCTTGATTATTTCTCTTGCCTCTCAAATCTTATATACATAAAAAATACATCAGTTACTCTTCCTTCCTAGGAAGATATTTTTACAATATATTTGTGTGTAAGAACAATCTATAACCAGTTGTTTCTTATGTATGCCTATAACATAATACTAGATTTGTTACTCCAACAGAGCTAGTGTTAATATCTGGACGGACCCCTGGATTCCAAGGCCGTGGTCGTGAAGGGTGATCACCCCAAGGGGGAACAATCTGCTGCAGTTTATTAATGACCTGATAGATCCGGGTACTTGGCAATGGGATGAACGCCTAGTGCGAGAAACATTTTGCACGGATGATGCCAGGCATATAATGCAGATGCCGCTGCGGGAGGGGGTGAAAGACTTCATAGCCTGGCAATTTGATAATAAAGGTCTCCACTCGGTCAAGAGTGCGTACAAGCTGTATGTCGAATTAAACACGATTAGGAAGAATGGCGGAGCGATGCGGGTAATCTGAACAGTTGTAAGAACGAGTCTTGGAAAAGGATCTGGAAGCTGCCGTGCCAGCGAAATGTCCAGATGTTTACATGGAGGGTGCGGCATGAATCATTGGCACTTCTAACAAATATGCAGAAGAGAGGCTTCAAGCTGGAGAGCACGAAATGCTTGTTTTGTGGCCGTGTTGATGAAGATGGAGCGCACCTGTTCATCAAGTGTAAGGCTGTTAAGAAGGTGTGGCGGGAGCTTGCTCTTGAGGAAGAAAAGAATGGAGCTGGAAACTATCTCGTTTGTACATGCTATGATGGATTATCTATGGGGCTGGCTGAGACAAAACGCATGCATATCCTCACTTTCTGGTGGCTCTGGTGGAGCGCACGGAATAAACTACGGAAGGGGGAGCTTGTTGCGTCGGCGGATGAGCTAGCAAGACGCACGCGTAGCTACGTATTGGATTACATGCAAGCCTTTCTCCCACCAGCCAAAAAGATATGTGCTGATAAGTGGAGGCCACCACAGGCAGAAATGGTGAAAATCAATGTTGATGGAGCCTTTGTCCCAGGGGATGATCACGCTGGATGGGGAGCTGTGGTGCGAACCATGGATGGCGCGGTGGTGGGAGCCCGGGCTAGAAGACAGGAGCATGTGCAGGATGCGTCATGCTGTGTCAATGGCAGCAGAGCTGGAAATAATAAGGGTGGAGTTCGAAACTGACTCATAGCTGGTGGCGGAGGCTTTTCGACCTCGGGAAGGCTGATTCATCACCGTATGCTGCGGTCATTGAGGACGTGAAGTACCAGCTCAAGATGTGGTTCCCCAAACATGTAATAAAAGTTTGCCGCCGTAGTGCCAACTCAGTTACACATAAGTTAGCTAGCGTTGGGCGCATGTGCCCTCAAAACTCAATTATGGAGTGGGACTCTGATGTACCAGCCCAATTGGTTGTTTGTGTCTCGGGTGATCTACCAGAGAGCCGTTAAGTTATAAAGCAGTTGCTTTGCCTTAAAAAAGGTTTCTTCACTATATAGCTCGGATGCCACCATTTGTGCCTTCCACTTGCAGCCTCTCATTATCGATAACCGTCATTTGT
The DNA here is from genome assembly GCF_018294505.1 of Triticum aestivum. Classification (NCBI taxonomy): domain Eukaryota; kingdom Viridiplantae; phylum Streptophyta; class Magnoliopsida; order Poales; family Poaceae; genus Triticum; species Triticum aestivum. Next base: position 546,081,274 of record NC_057808.1, read on the forward strand.
CACTGTCAAAATATCTCTCTAGGATCTCTAACTCTCCGCTTCCGCAGTTCCCACCAAACCTAGCCATATGGGTTGTGCTTTTAAGGCCGACCCGTGGGCATAAATTTTCGGACCGACACGGGAATAAAAGGGTGGGCCAGCCTTCGGTAGCCAGATCCTCTGACGTACGGCCCGCAGCCGTTGCGCCACTGGCGCATGGGCCCGGGGCCACATGTCAGTGGGCTTCACGGCACGTCAGAGGAGCTGCGTCCCAGCCTTCGGCCTGCCACGGGCCAAGGCTGATCCCCAAAGCCAAGCCTTAAGGCCAACTATAACATGTCATGGTTATTCGCAGGCCGTTCCAAAATGGCCCAGTCTCGGCACGCGACCAACTCTGCCGTGTTAGCACTGTTTGGGGTTGTTTCGGCCTTATTAGGGGGACATAGAGTTTTTGAACCCGAGCTCTCACGTGCTCCGCTATGAAAAGTAAAAATCAGGAAAACTAGTTAAGAAATTCATAAAATTCTGTTTTTTTATAAACCATGATGAATGTTTCAACTACGTGCAAAATTATGTGATGAAATGACATTCGTGAAGGTTTGGGCAAAAAAATTGATGCCCCGAAAAGATTATTGTTGGAAGCATTTTGGAGCGTCGATTTTGTTTTTGTCCAAACCTTCGCGAATGTCATTTCATCACAAAAAATTGCAGGAAGTCAAAACATTCATCAATGTTTATCACAAAAAATTCAATTTTTTTCACTATTTTTTGTTTTTGCTATTCATCATAGAGCATGTGAGCTGGGGATCAAAGAGCACTTTCGTTTTTAGGGCTGTTTTAGCCTTTTAAGACTGTTTGACCTTTTTACGATGTTTTTTTTTGCATTTTTAACCTAGAATTAAAAGGCCCCGAATGCTGAAACTGCTCAGAAGGCTGAAAATGAACAAAGCCAACCCACAAGCGTGTTGGGCCATGCCTACCCATTTATGGAGGAGCAACTAGTTAACGAGCGCTCCTTCGGGAGCCTCGAAACGATCAACGCTACTTGGCGCGCTCTCAGCCATTCGCCGCGTGTCGCGCTCTGGGCGCCCCCTCCGGATTTTATTTTATTTTATTTTTTCGCACGTGTTTTTGGCTTTTGAAACGGTTCTTCAGTTTTTTTTGACGTTTTGGTTTTCCACCAGTCTTTCTTAGTTTTTCGGTCAAATTTATTTTTCAAAAAAAAAATTTAGGCAAAAAAATGCGTTTTCTTTTTTTCCTTTCGTGAGAGTCACGGTTTTGCTTTCGCGAGAGTCATGACCGTGCCTCTCGGAACCGAAAAAAACGCATTTGTCTATTTTTTTTCCTTTCGCGAGAGTCACGGTTTTGCTTACGCGAGAGGCATAGTTGTGCTTTAGTGAGAGTCACGGCCGTGCTTCTCGGAAACGAAAAGAAACACGTTTTCTGTTTTTTTCCTTTCGCGAGAGTCACGGTTTTGCTTCCGCGAGAGGCACAATTGTGCTTTCGTGAGAGTCACGGCCGTGCCTCTCGGAAACAAAAAAACACGTTTTCTATTTTTTTTTCCTTTCGCGAGAGTCGCGGTTTTGCTTCCGTGAGAGGCACGGTTGTGCTTTCGCGAGAGTCACGGCCATGCCTCTCGGAAACAAAAAAAACACGTTTTTTATTTTTTTTCCTTTCGCGAGAGTCGCGGTTTGCTTCCGCGAGAGGCACGGTTGTGCTTCGCGACGGCCGTGCCTCCTCGGAAAGGAAAAAAACCCGCGTTTTCTCTTTTTTTTTCCTTCCGCGAGAGTCACGGTTTTGCTTCCACGAGAGGCACGGGCGTGCCTCTTTCGGAAAGGGGAAAAATCCGTTCAGTTTTTTGTGCAAAAAAGTTCGTCAAAACCTATCAACATGGGATCTAGTTTTGAAGATCTCGACGCGAGAAATCCAACGGTGAAAGCGGTTCGAGATTTGAAAGGACGATTTAAGAAATAAAACGTTTTGAATAAACGGATTTACGAAAAAAGGGGAGTACTCCTCAACTAGTGATTTCACATTTATGGGCGCATCTGCGCATGCGACTGGGCCGTGACTCGAACCCTGGTGGGCTGGCTGCGAACTCCCACGCCTTGCCAAGTGAGGTACGCTCCATTCTCGGTTTGGGAATACCAATCCCTACTTTACTACTTCATTGTCTCAAAAAAAAAAATCCCTACTTCAACCCCTCAAAAAAAAACCCCCTACTTCTGAAAAATTACCGCAAAATCCCTGAAAACTTTTTTTAACGCAAAACTACCAACGTAATTCCCCATCCCACCTCCGTTTTCTCTCCCCTATCTCCCACTTCTCTGGTTTCATCCCGGAGCACACCCGACCTCGCCTCCCTCGGATCGCCGCCAGCCCCGCCCGCCCGCCGTGCCCGTGCCCGTCCTCACCGCCTCCATCCAAGCCGGCTCCGGATCCAGGCCGCTCCGTCCCCGCCCGCGCCCCCACACGTCAATCTCCGCCGCCTCCGCCCCCGCCCGTCCCGGCCTCCCTGCGTGCAGATCCACAGTCGTCGACCTACCCGGCTCCCGATCTGTCCGGCCCGCGCTCCTCCCCGTCCACTGGTACTGCCGCTTCCCTCTGTGCTTCTTCTGCTGTGCGAGCAGAAAGGACGCCGCTGTATGTTAGTATTTCTGTTTTCATCATGCTCTGTATGCCATTGCTGCTGCTCTGTGATGCCATACCCCCAAACAAATTGTTGCGTTAGAGCCTCTGAGATGCCAGGACCGCATGGCCTAACCTAACAATTTCTGAAGGTGCATGAATTTCAGTGGCCCCATACAGATCATTGTAACAAAAATATCACAATTCTTCGCTGCCGTCCGGCGTAGTCTAAGATGCGAGCAAAGAAGGATTTGTAGCAAAGGTGTTAGGGAACAAGCATGTACACAACTCTACTTAAATAGCATTGCAAGAACATGTAAATTGTGAAAAAGAATTATGTGGTCATGGCATCTTACAAACTCTAGAGCAACAATTCTGTTTGCGTGTATGACATATCAGTTCCTCCCAGATGATTTCAGAGACTGCCTAGCTCATATATCAGTTTTCATTATCCTTCAATTACTGGTGATTTTTGTTTCATGCAATTTGCTCCATGCCATTATCCTAGAGCACCTTTGCTGCATGCTGAATACAGAATTGATTCATTGACTGGACTCTAGTAATGAGCATAATTCAGTTGTGCAGTCTAAACGTCTCAGAAACTGCCTCACTTCTACCATTGCAGCATAGAAAGAGGGAACCCAGGAACCCCTGTACGGCCTCAGCTTGGTCATAAGTATTTCGAGAAACCCCAAGAAATCTGAAGAAACCCGAAGGGAGGGAGACCACAGAGGAGGCCGGACAAGATGATCGGCGTGGGGAAGGCGAAACAGTACGCAAACGTGCTCGACAAGCCTCTCGGTCGTGGCAGACAGGAGGTACACGTCTTCCCCACATCAAAAACCCCTCAGATACCGTTAGTCAGGTATAGATAACCGAAGCAAGTTCATGGGTTAGGGGAGTATGTTGGAGGGAAGTTGTCTCAGATCCTGGTCAGTTAGTTCTAGAAGCATGACTGCTTTTTGCTATGGTCCGTAACTGTTGGGGTATTGTTTATTTTTTGTTATGCAGTAGTATGCAAGTGGAATGTGAATCTAGTTGAAAGTTGAAACCAAATGCACGGTGGTAGTGTTAGCTGTGAGGAAATAGGCAACTTGTATGTCCTGGAGGCCAAGGGCCAGTACGAATATGCTAAGTACATATGGGCACCAAACCTCTTATGAAGATTGGGAATAACATGTCCTATAAAGGAAGCTAATATGTATCTCTAACAGTAGCTTCCATTGGAGATGTTCAGAAACTATTGCCCAAGCCAACTACTCTGTTCATGTGTTTCTTCAGGAATGGAAGGAAATTCGTTAATATTGTGCATATCAACAAACTGTATTGAAGTGAAAGTTACTGTGCACCTCCGTGATGCTTTCAATTGGATAATTTTTTTAGAGCTCAAATCTTGCTTTTATTCTACCTTGATTGCAATATGCAAATGTGTACTTACTTCCTAAATGTGAAAGAATTTGAATGTATACTGGAGAGGATTTGAATGTATACTGGAGTGGCATTCATTATTTTCATTGGTATTTTCCTTTCTGAAGTTAAATTGAAGCTTTTGATAGCGGCTACTTGTATTTGTGCCAATATATTTTTGTATCATGCAGACACGTTTCTTATAGTAAGTTATCACATTAGTACTACATGATAAATACTCCAAATGGTTTCTCAATTTTCTCTGAAGTACATTCAAGCGAACGTGAACCTAAACTGTAGTCACTTCCCTCTAAGCACTAAGGAGGACCAGTTTCTTGAAAAGGGCTAAATACAATAACAAACAACGACTCTTGCATTAAATGACGGGTTAAATAAATAGCATAAATATATTGAAGTGAAAGTTACTATGCACCTTAGTGATACTTGGATATATTTTTAGAGCTAAATTATTTCTTCTCCTCTGCCCTGGTTGCAGTATGAGAATGTTTTGCTTCCTAAATGTGAAAGGATTTGAATGTAAGAGGTAGTGGCACATTCATTCTTCCGTTTGTAGCTTGTAACTTGTGGCAAAATATTCTATTTGTTTCCTTGTTTTGTTATCGTACATGCTTAATAAATGTTCTGTGTATTTCATAGGTCAGTTTGAGTGCGTTTGCATTCTTGTTCTCGGAGTTAGTTCAATACAACCAGACACAAGTTGACAACATTGCTGAGCTGGAGCGGAGGTAGTCTCTATTTCTTATTTGCATGTCTGTTCATGGTAGAAAATACTTGGTTGGTACCTGGTGACTAGTGGTACAACCATTTTTAGTCAGTACATGCTACTCTTTGATATCCAGGTCACATAAAGTTTAAGGTGCTATGTTGTTTGCCACTTACTGTATGCTAGTGTCTTAAATCATCTGGAATTTCAGATAATGTAAAGGTTCACAATTACTTTTTCATATGTTGATATCCAAGTCACATAAAGTTTCAGGTGCTATGTGTTTGCCACTTACTGTATGTTAGTTTCTTAAATCATCCGAAATTTCAGATAATGTAAAGGTTCACAATTACTTTTTCATATGTTGAGATGTTTCTCTGATATGCCATATGATGCGACTAGAACATTTGGTTGGTCCATTCCCTGCAGCTCTAATGTTTCAGCGTATCTATTTCTCTACTTTGTTACTTCACCATATAAGACACTATCTCGTTACTTCTCATTGGAGAATGGAGACAGTGATGTTATTGTGCTAAATCATGCAAGGACGTTCGACAATGTTTCTCACTAGAAATGCATTGCTCCATTTTCATGGTTAATATTCTTTGATGCTTAGTGTAACATTTGTTTCTCTTCTTTTATGATTTATACAGGCTGGAGGATGCTGGTTATGCTGTTGGTGCAAGAGTTCTTGAACTGCTCTGTCACAGGGAGAAGGTTTGATGCATAATTATTCTCTTATTCCATGATTTTCTTGGTCCAGAATATGGCTCTGTAGTAGATACTTGTCTATTGCTTCATATACTTCCTCGCTCTTTGTTATGACTTGTGAGTGGCATGCCATAGTCATGGCCTTTTACTTGCGTAACTTATTTTGGATAACGAACTTGCTGCTTGTATCACGTCTTTCTTTGAAGAGGAAATCATAGCACAATATCTGGATAGAGTTGTCAGTTTGAATTGTAATTTAGACAACATAATGTTAAATTAATTTTTGAACTGATTGAATAATAACAATTTAGTGTGACCTCACAATTTTGTGTGGACTCCATAAATATGAATATTCATAGGCTATCATTTCTCTAAGGGTTCCGTGCATTCTCCAAATTTACATCATTGACCTCCTTTATTGTCTTATTCTATACATACTTAATGCTTTCTATAATTTTTTATCCTGTTGAGATAGTCATGTTAATGTTTGTAATAATCAATCCAGGGGAATAGACGAGAGACTCGACTGCTGGGCATTTTATCATTCATTCACAGCACAGTATGGAAAGTACTGTTTGGAAAGGTAATCTATTCTGCATATCAATCTTCTTTTATTCCTACTCTGTTTCTTGTAAAGGGTGCACTTAACTTCTTAGTTTTTCCTTTCACTGTGCACATTCTTTGTTGTCCTCATGTCCTGTCAAAAGATTGCTGGCTGAGCTTGTCTGTTAGTGGTCTGACCCGCCTGAGTATTACGCCTGATAAAAAGGCTTATACCTAGCTGCCATGGTGTTTGATATTTCTGCCAGACTACCTAACTAAGAACATCTGGAAAATGTTATTTGGTTTCTGTCTTTCTAATTCTGACTTGTGATTTGGAAAATGAAATAAGTCAGGATGTTGAAATAGGATGGAGGTCAAAAAGATAATATTTCCATTTTCAGTAATTTCTCTCACAAGCGTGAGCACTAAAGAAGAGCTTGGATGGAAAACTTAACATGAATGATATTTTCACATTTTTGTGCTGTTTGTAATGTTATTATTCACACAAAGAAGAATCTTTCGAGTAGTGTTCTCCTAATTTCCACTCTTTGTAGTAGTATGGCCTAATATTCTGTGGTTTTAAATGATGCACTCATTTCGATAGCATTAGCATATACCTCATATTGATCATCTAGCCTAACCTATGAGAAGAATAAACTAGAAAGATATAACCCCCACTCCCTTCCTTCTATGCCCTGTATCCTAGGCGACATGACCGGCTTACCCTTGCTCTTCAGAGTCATACATACTGTCTGCGGACGAAGGCTGGTCCTAAAACTCCTACACAGAAGATTTATAATTCTAATATTTTATACAATTTCATGTTGTTTGTGGAATCCATTTATAATATGTCCATTTATAATATGTGTTGGTATTAATGAGAGCCTGTGGCTATATACTCATAACTGGAGTGGGTGCACTTATTTGATTGCTTATCCTGATAGATGCTTTCTTATTGTTTGCAGGTGGCTGACTCGCTTGAGAAAGGAACAGAACATGAGGATGAATACATGATTAGTGAGAAGGAGCTTCTTGTTAACCGGTTTGATGAACTTTTTTTTTCTTCTACAGAATGTCTCCCTTGCGCTACAAGTCTAAAACGTGGGTCCCTTTTTGTTTGATCAGGTTCATTTCCGTGCCGAAAGACATGGGGGCATTCAACTGTGGAGCTTTTGTTGCAGGGATTGTAAGGGTGGGAGCTCCAGCTCAAATATCTAAGTGTAACATGTCGTTTGGATGAAGAATGAATGCCTGAACACCTTTTGAATTTCTTATAGGGCGTACTGGATAATGCTGGCTTTCCCGCGGTGGTGACAGCACATTTTGTGCCAATTGAAGGCCAGCAGAGGCCCAGGACAACAATCTTGATTAAATTTGCTGGAGAGGTAAAATAGTATGATGAAAGGTAGCAAGACCCTGGGGCCAATGTTTAGCATCGAGTAACATTGTTTGAACAAATTGTCCATTTTCAGGTTATACAACGGGAAGCAAGGCTCGGCTGAAACTCGTCATCTATGTACACCTCAACGGGGAAGATTGCTTTTATCCACCAAGTTAATCTCCCGTAACTTTAATTTTTTTTTTATCTTTGTTCGTTCTACATTGTATGGAAGGAGTGTCCCGGCATTCTTGTTTGCAAACTCTTAAAACTCTCTGCCTTGCGATGAGTTAGTGTAATTGAGTCAGAATGTTCAAGACAAAGCTTTAAGAATTCCGATGGCGAATGTGCAGTCAGAAATGGTATTTGGACAAGATTTGGTGATTTATGCAAGGACTGACTGTCCTGAAAGAATCAGTTTTGTTTTGCTGCCTTTGTTCTTGCTGCAAAAACGAGCACCCAACAACAGTAATTAACACAAACGACACCCAGATGTAAGATGCATCAACAACCAACCAAAACTATAAGCCAGGAAATGTATATGTCGATCACACCGGGCAGATAGCTCAGCCTATCCAGTAAGTGGATTACATTATACCCATACCATATGCTGCACAACAAAAATAAGCAGAGACCACTGTTTTTTATTTATTCAGAAAAATGTCAGAATAACTCTTCAGATCTCAGCACCCAAGGGTGCACACAACCAGTTTTTTACAAACTCGTAGTTCTACCAGTCATAAAACAAAAATAAAGAAGTCAGGTATTATTGAACCATGACCCAGTTTTAGACATAAACCCTCCATCATGGCCTCCTGCTGATCCGTTCGCGACAACATTGGCCACGACTGTAGCCAGTTGATAGATGTACATAGCCTGTAGATGATTACACATAATGTTTTTTTGGTCAAACACAGCATCATTGTGGAAAGCCATATGGAGGAATGCAAAGCACTAACACCAACAAAGTAGTAAGTGATCCTAATGACGTCAGTTAAGGAATGACAATGAATGGTCTCCTCCTGATTACGAAAAGCACAAAGCATACTGCTATTCCAGTTCTACTTAGCTACAACTCCTCAAAACAACTACTCCCTCTGTAAAGAAATATAAGAACACTCTTATATTTCTTTACAGAGGGAGTACCATAGTTTGACTTTGAGAGGAGCGCGTAAGTAGATATATGCCTACTTCGATACCGCCTGCACCAACAAGCGCCTTATACATCGAGCTAACTGAAAATTTCCTAGATCAATGAATATCACATATAAAGGAATCCCTTTCATTATTAAGCTGCACGCTAGTTAAATCAGCACAAAGGACGTTCCACTCCATTGACTTAACGCCAATAATAGGTCGTCTACACTCCAGAGGAAGGTTCGAAACTAAGGTGATACATAAATTAAGTAAAACTACAGAGAAGTAATCGAAAAAACTGACCAGCATGCTGAATCAAGGATCGAGATCCTTCTTAAGACACCACAATGCTGCTCGCCGACTCATTTAAAGGAGGACAAACTTCAGAAATCCCCATACGACTGAATGCTGGATTCAGTTGATCATTTGAATTCTCTGCTTCATCACCAGATTTGAACAACAAAACTTTTGGCCCATTTGGGTGTTCCTCAGCGGCCTTCTCCCATTGTTTCTGGGTCTCTTGACTGACTCTAGGATGAAGGATGACTTCCTCAAGATGTTCGAAACATTCAATATTGATGACAGAAAGAGCATTTATATCTTTGCAAAGAAGCTGGAGTGTGACGAGAAACCGCATAGCTCCTTGTTTGATTGTGGGGAATGTCGGACGTTGCAGCTCAAAACAAAGGCGTAGAAGCCTGGGCAGTGCATGAACTTCTATACTGAAGTCCTCAATTTCGTGAGCAATCAGTTTTAAATACTGCAGGTGGCTCAAACTACTCAAAGCTTCAAGAACACTAGTTGTAAGTTTAGTAGTCGAAAGGCAAAGCTCCTTGAGACCCCGAAGTGATACAACAAACTGAGGCAAGATAGTTAAGTTGCCATGTAATTTCAGAGAGCTCAGGTAGCAGGGTCCTTGTATGGAATCCAGGAAATCTCCAGAGCATTCATCGAAATGAAGAGATAAAGAACGTGTAGTATCACTATTTTCGTCCTTTTTGTCCTGAATGAACTGTTGAATGGCCCTGATAAGATCGGACCAGTCAGTGCTACTTGCAGTTGCAGATGGCTTACACCAAATCTTCACCTTCCTCAATCTATTCATATGACCCATGAGATGAAGAAACCCTTCACTTCCATCGGTGATAAATCCTGCTAGAGTTTCGATGCTACTTTTTCCTTCCAAAAGAAACTTCTGTACTTCACTCCCTGTCTTCTTTTTGAGGAAAACACTCTTTTTATAGACTTTGCCTGAAATCCTAAACTCTCCCAATATGTGCATTAAGCAGGGCAACAAGAAAACTTCCACTGGTAGTATATTTACCTTTGTTCTCCTCACATCAAGTGCCTCCAAATGCTCCAGTTTTGCAATATCCTCTGGAAGTTCGGTAACACTACTCCCAAGGCTCAGATACTTTAGCAGCAGCAGGTTGCATATGCCTTTGATATGATCATCCTTCAAGTCATCACATTTTTCAAGATCAAGGACCCGCAGCAGTTCATACTTGCTGAAGTTGAGTACAGTTTTACATGCCTCCCCGAAGATTGTCAGGGATCGGACAAGTGATAAATCAATATTCTTGAATCTGTCATCATCTTTAGCATTTTTATGATGGAGAGAAAGCCGACGGGCATATTTGCCAGCCTCTTTCTTGTCATCACAAAACAAAGTTACAAAGTTCTGGGAGACTGACAACTGCAAAATGAACTCACGCATCACGCCATAAGTTTGGCAAGTCTTAACGTTACCATTGTTGCTTACACCGATGGGTTCGATGAGGTTCCGGTCCATAAGCTCGTCAAAATTTTCAGCTGCAAGTTTCATGGCATCACATGAAGCTTGGGTTTCTACAATCCCCTCAGCTGACCATCGCCTCAACAAGCTTTTCTTTCTCATGGGATGATCACTCGGGAACATGGCAAAATATAACAAGCAGGCTTTGAGAGCATGGCCGCCCAGACTGGCGTAGCTACGCATCAGAGCGCGTCGCATATCACCAAAGGTCTCTCCGTTCTCCATATGATAACGAATGTTGTTGCATGCATCTTCACAGGTACGTCCAATCGGCCAACCAATTGATTTCAAGAATTCACCCATGGTAATCAGGGCAAGGGGCTGGCCATAGCATTTGTTCAGAATTGCTGTTGTATCAGGCTGGTCGTAATGCAAATATTTCTTCGGGCAAGCTTTCTCGGAGAATAATCGCTTCGAGCATTTTTCATCGAGTCTACTCATTCTGTGCACATAGCCGTTCTCAGAGCTGCAGGCAGTAGCAACTGACTGAATAGTTGTCGTCACCACTACTCTGCTGCTACCATCATTGTCATCTGGGAAAGCTGATTTGATTCTTTTCCACTGCGCTTGCGTTTGAATGTCATCGATTACAATGAAATATCTGAAAAAACAAATCAAGAAGAAGAAATGATTTAATCTGCATCCTTTCTGAAGCCAGCTATACATAATGACTTTGCTACCAATTACACCCGTGGTCGCAGGGCCACAATTTCTCACACTAGCTATATAAAATGCAGAGAAGTTATCAGGTTCAAGTACATCTTTCATTTTTAAGAGATGAAAACTCATAGTAGAAAAAGAGAAACATTAGAGAGTCACTCATTTTAATCATGATAAGAGAAGAACACATAGTCTGCTTATTTTTCAGGGCTTGCTTACAACAGCACAGAGTAATTAAGGAAACTGAGATATTACTGTTGACTCTTGAGTTTTGACTCAGCACTCTTAGTACTAGCAAGGTGATACCAAATTGATACATCAGTGCTTAACTAGAACTCTCTGAATCAATAAGTCAAATGTGAAATGAATCCGAGAAGTAAAGCAGAGAGTTCTAAATACCTCTTGTTGGCCAACTGATTTCTGACTTGTACGCAGAGCTGCGAGACATTGGAGGTGTCCAGCAGCACACTTTCCTGACAATCAGATCCAAATTCCCGGAGCATGTCGGCCAGCACCCCCCCTGGGCTCTTGAGCGCGGCACAGACCCACGCGCGCTTGTCGAACCTCTCGCTGCCGGCTTCGGTTTTGTACACATCGGCGGCAAGAGCGGTCTTCCCCAACCCCCAGCACCCTACGATAGAGACCACCTTGAGCTGCGTCGGCTGCCCCTCGGCCGCTTCCGCCAGCTGCTCCAGGAGCTTCGCCCGGTGCTCATCGACGCCGACGAGATCCGCGTCCGCGAGGCGCGGATCCGAAGCAGAGGAGGAGGGCGACGGGACAGCACCGGAGGTCTGGGCGGGGACGGGGTACCTCTGCCTCCGGTCGTGCGCCTCCACCACCATCTGCTTCATCCTCTGCAGCTTCTGGGCAAACAACCGGTCGTTGAGGAGCGCCTTGGGGGACCGAACGCTCCGGCGGAGCAGGGAAGCCTGCTTCTTCCAAGTCGCGCGATACACGACGCTGTCGATGCAGTCCTCTATCCCCTGAGCCAGTTCGCGCAGATCTTCGATCGACAAGTGCAGTTGAGCATCCATGGAACGGACAATCACGCCGAGCTCGTCCTCGAGGAATTTGGCGTCCCTCATGATGTCCTTGTTCAGATTCCAACTCTTCTCAACCAGCGACAAAAGCTTCGGCAGCACAACTTTTATGGTGCCGCTCAAAATAGCGGCCTCCATCCCCGTGTCCTAGCTACACGCTCGGCTGATCGGTCGATCGAATCTTAGCTCCTCAGACTGCCTCACTGCTCTTGTATCGGCCGTGGCCCGTGGTTGACCGAGGAAGAAGATGGTAGTACTGTGCGGAAGTGGATCCACAAACATTAAGGAGGGAAGTCACCTAAGCTACGGTTCAGTCTAGTGCAAAACAAAGAAGGAAAGTCGGGGCCACAGTAGCGAATACTGTATTTACCTACTGTAGCAGGTTATGTGCGTGGTTACTGTTCATGTAAATAAACTTAAAATTGATTTTATTGCATCATGATTTTGTTTGTATGTAATTTTTGTAAATGTATACAATAGATTTGTAATTTACAAATTAATTCAAGTCATTTTAGCCTTAATCGTATGGATATGAAGGAGGAAAGTTAGGGAATTGTAGCTTAGGTGACTTCTCTTCTTCATGTTAGAGGATCCACTTCCGTACTGTGCTGGCTAGGGCTGGGAGTAAAATGCAAGCGCGGTCCTAATTATTTCCAAAAGCGATTCGGTCCTAATTTTTTTCAAAATGCACATTTAGGTCTTAAATTTTTCTAAATTGTTCATGTGAGGTTCTTTTTTCGTCTGACCGCCGCTGACCAGCTCGCGTGGCGCTTTGACCACCGCCACGTCGATCGAGGGCCCAGGCGGGATAACAACCAGTCGTGTGTTTTGTTTTTGCAAAAGAACCCCCAACCCTAATTTCTTCGCAGTCGTAGTCCTTTCCTCTTCCCCACTTCTCATGGCAAAACAGGGGCGATCGACGGCGGTGGCGCTGGTCCGGTGAGAAGAACCGGCCATCGCAGGTGTTTGTCTGGCGGCGGCGCCGCTAGGATGGCGCCTGTGCTGCGGCTGCGAAGAAATACCTTGTGTGCTATCAAGCGTCACAACGTAAGTGGGTGATCATAAAGATGCTCTACAGGTATCTCCGAAGGTGTTTGTTGAGTTGGCATAGATCGAGATTAGGATTTGTCACTCCAAGTATCGGAGAGGTATCTCTGGGGCCTCTCGGTAATACACATCATAATAAGCCTTGCAAGCAAATGACTAATGAGTTAGTTATGAGATGATGTATTACGGAACGAGTAGAGAGACTTGCTGGTAACGAGATTGAACTAGGTACGACAATCGAATCTCGGGCAAGTAACATACTGATGGACAAAGGGATTTATGTATGTTGTCCTAAGGTTCGACCGATAAAGATCTTCGTAGAATATGTAGGAGCCAATATGGGCATCCAGGTTCCGCTATTGGTTATTGACCGGAGAGGTGTATCGGTCATGTCTACATAGTTCTCGAACCCGTAGGGTCCACACGCTTAACGTTCGTTGACGATATAATGTTATATGAGTTATATAATTTGGTGACCAAATATTGTTCGGAGTCTCGGATGAGATCACAGACATGACGAGGAGCTCCAGAGTGGTCCGGAGGTAAACATTAATATATAGGACAATGATATTCGGACACCTGAAGAGTTTCGGAGTGCACCGGGTAGTCAACGAGGCACCGGAAGGGGTTCCGAACACCCCCGGGAGGTCTATGGGCCTAATGGGCCAAGGGGAGAGACACACCAGCCCACAAGGGGGTTGGCGCGCCCCTCTCCCTGGCCGCCGACCCTAGGAAAGGAAAGGGGGGAGGGCTAGCCTCTCCTGCCTCCCCCTCCACATGGGAGAAAGGAAGGGGGGGCGCCACCCTCCCCTGCCTTTCGCTGCTCGCCTAGAAAGGCAAGGGGGCGCGTGGCAAGGGACAAGACCCCAAGTAGGATTCGGCCCCACTTGGGGGCGCCTCCTTGGCTGCTCCTCCCTCCCCCCACCTATATATATGTGTGTGTGTGTGTGTGTGTGTGTGTGTGTGTGTGTGTGTGTGTGTGTGTGTGTGGGAGGGGGCGCCACACAAAGCGACGACAACCTCTTAGCCTCGTGCGGTGCCCTCCTTCACAGTTTTGTCCCTCGGTCCTATTTTCGTAGTGCTTAGGCGAAGCTCTGCGGAGATAGCTTCACCATCATCGTCACCACACCGTCGTGCTGCCGGAACTCATCCACTACTTCGCCATCTTGCTGGATCAAGAAGGCGAGGACGTCACTGAGCTGAACGTGTGCTGAACGCGGAGGTGTCGTACGTTCGGTACTCGATGGTTGGATTGCGAAGAAGTTCGACTACATCAACCGCGTTACTAAACGCTTCCACTTACGGTCTACGAGGGTACATAGACACACTCTCCCCTCTCGTTGCTATGCATCTCCTTGATAGATCTTGCGTGTGCGTAGAAATTTTTTGTTTTCCATGCAATGTTTCCCAAGAGTTCAAGTGCACCTCCATGCAGGCCTTGTCAGTCCTAACCCCACTAGAGATGAGCTCGCACATTTTGTTCAGCACGAACGTGGACATGAACGGCTGCCACTTCATGTTGTTCCTCCTACCATCCTTCTTGGCCTTCAGTGCAGCGGCGACTGAATTGGCAGTTGGCGCAGTTGGCTCTAAGAGCACAACTGACACAAAGCAAGAAGCACTAGGTGAAACCTCGAACACCTCTGAATCAACAGGTATGTTTTGATCGAGGAGGGGCTGCGAGTCCCCGACATAGGAGGCAACAAACTGGCTGTCCGACAGGACAAGGGCCTGACTAAGATCTTGCGTCTGCGTCGTCATGTCCTACAATCGTATCACGCATACATAGTAAGCATAACACACATAGTACCACAACATAGCAACCGGGCGATTTATGAAAGTAGGAGCATACATGCCAACTAGATATGAATCCATTAGCAATAGCTACGACAACATCAGAACTAGCCATGAATCTATTGTGTTCATCAGAAATAGCTACTCTAGCATGCTACAAATCTTACACAACTAGCTATGAATCCATAGTGTTCATCATTATCATACTACTCAATCTACACAGATCGAGCACAAATAGATACCACTATATCAAAATCTAGCATCTGCTCAAAGATCAATGCACGAATCAACCCTACCACATGCTTGCACATTTAACCCTATGACCACATCCTCTCAGATCTAGCTTGAACGAACACAGAGAAAGAGGTCATTGAACTCACAGAGGCCATGGCTGCAGCTCGGGCGGGGGGGGGGGGCACGCATGAAGGGTCGGAAAAGTTGAGGACAGGAGTCGCCGCCGCTCGACCGCCGGCCGGTGAAGGAGCACTCCGCTTGCCTGGTTGTCGGCGCTGGTGCGTGTCGGCGGGAAAGATCGAAAGGGGGCAGAAGGGTGTCGGGGCTTTCGACGGTGAGAGGATGGGGGCTAAATAGGGCGACCGAATCGACGAGAGGCAAGCCGAAATCCTTCCGCCGATTTTTTGAAGACGTGCGTGAGCTAGCTCGTGCCATCTCCCTGCTCGCACGAGCTGCGCACCGCGTTCCCCTCCTCTTCCTCACACGAGCCTGGCTTTGGAGAAACTACCGATGTGGGCGTAGGTCACGGGCCTGGCTGTGAGTGCTTTAAAGTTTATGCCGTGCAGGATACATGCCAACTAAACAAACCAATTTAATCCCGTGCGGACCCGGTTGGCCCAAATGCGGGCAACCAAATGCGTCCTTAGCTTCCGTTTGAGTGGGTCCATTGGAGCTGCCCTTAGACTAGCCACAATGGGAAGTAACTTAGACTTCATTTATTAGGTTATAAACTTATCTTACTTTAATATGCGTGACGTTACTCATACTACTACTCCTCAGTCCCATAATATAGGACGTTTTTTGACACTAGTGTAGTGTCAAAATACGTCTTACATTAGACTACCCACAATGGGAGTAACATAAATAGTAACATCACACATATCTAGATAAAATGGATGATGTGGCAAGCAATAAATGAAGAAAAAGAGGCATGTGGTAACATAGCTAATTACTACTAGTATGAGTAACATCACACATATCAAGGCAAGATGAGTCTATGGTCTAATAAATGAAGTGTTGCATGTTACCACACATATGTTACTCCCCACTATAGAGTTGTAACATAGAGTAGTAACATGAGCATGTTAGAGCATCTCCAATAGCTTGTGTATATTTGGATGTCTATATATTCTTATAGACAATGGTCTAAAAAGATTCCCTCATGACATCCAGTTTTGCAACAGAACGTCTATATACAGAACATCTATATTCTCTCTCTAATATTTTAGTATTATTTTGTAACTACCAATTCAACTAGCATTTTAACAGTAATTCAACAATTTACTTATTACAATGTTAACGACTACTTTTCAAACGGCTATATTTTCAACAGACACTTTTCAAACGGCTCTATTTCCAACGGCTCTATTCCAACAGCTCTATTCCAACGACTATATTCCAGGCCTATATATACCACCCCTTCTCACCTCTCTCAAATAATTCCATCTTGTGCTTGTCTCATCTCTCTTCTGAGCCCGTGTGTCTCCTCTCCTACAACACAATGAGTGAAACAGTGTTTGTTTTGGATATGCTCATGAATTCGTCGTCGTCGTCTTCATCGGACGACGACGAACTAATTCTTGCAGCATTTGCGGAGCGCGATGAGGAAGAGGAGGCAAATGCTCGACGTCATGGTGGTTCCACGCTGGGACGGCAGTATTTGTATCGCGGAAGAGATGCGGGATTTGTTCTACTGTGGGACGACTACTTCAGAGAAAATCCCACCTTTCCCGAAAGTTATTTTCGTCGAAGGTTAGTATTACTACAATATTCCGTATCTGCCTATTTTTCATCTCCCTATCTCATATGTGTTTATTCGCACAGGTATAGAATGTCTCGTAATTTATTTAATCGCATAGCTGAAGCAGTACTTGAGCATGATAGTTATTTTAAGCAAAAAAGAAATTATGCTGGAGCTCTTGGATTGCATCCTCTGCAAAAGATGACAGCTGCAATGCGACTGCTAACGTATGGATATGCCGCTGATGCCGCGGATGAGTATTGTCGGTCTGGAGAATCTACTAATCTAGCATCTTGCAAAAAGTTTGTGATAGCTATTTGTGAAGTCTTTGGGGACCAGTATCTGAGATCTCCAAATGGAGAAGATACTGCTAGATTACTTGACATAGGGGAGCAAAGAGGTTTTCCTGGTATGTTAGGGTGTATAGATTGCATGCATTGGACTTGAAAAAATTGTCCTAAAAAATGGCATGGCATGTTTAAAGGTCATGTGAATAAGCCCACAATGATTCTGGAGGCAGTTGCATCGAAGGATCTTTGGATTTGGCATGCATTCTTTGGTTTACCAGGGTCTCCCAATGACATAAATGTTCTTCAACGTTCACCTCTGTTTGCAAAGCTATCCGAAGGTCAAGCTCCAGAAGTGAATTATACCATCAATGGCCATCCGTATACAATGGGGTATTACCTTGCAGATGGTATATACCCACCATGGGCAACATTTGTGAAGACCATACCATCTCCAAAAGGCAGAAAAAAGAAACATTTTGCCAAAAGACAAGAGGGAGCCAGAAAGGATGTGGAGAGAGCCTTTGGAGTTCTGCAATCCCGCTTTGCTATTGTTCGAGGACCTGCCAAAGGTTGGAAACGCAAAGAAATTGGTGATCTAATGAAAGCTTGCATCATAATGCACAATATGATAGTTGACGACGAGCGAGATAGCGGTCCACGAGACTACAACTACGACTATGGGAGTAAAGGTGGTCCCATCTCGTTCTCATGCGGAACAACTGAGTGTGTTTATTCAAATGAATCAACGGATCACAAACAGAGCATTTCACTCTCTGCTTCAAGATGATCTAGCTGAGCACATCTGGCAGAAGTTTGGAGATGAATGATTATGTACGCAGTTGTAATAATGTAGTTGAATCTTATCATGTACTATTTCAGTTATGGCATAATGCAATGTTTCCAATATACTGCAATGCTTTCACAACTAGTTTAGACAATAAGCAGTTCACACGGCAAATAGTTGACATGACAAATAGTTCACATGACAAACCTGATGTGTTCTATCGGCGAGCGGCAATCTCATTCTGCTTGTTGATGTAGAATCGTTGTTGTGCCCCACTCATAGTAGTAGTGTCCATGGACATGATCTTCTCTTCTAACTCAAACTGTTTCTGTGCCATCTCCCTCTCCTTGATTGTCATTTGCCTCTCCCTCTCTTGGTTTGCCATCTGTCTCTCCCTCTCTTGGTTTGCCATCTGCCTCTCCTGCAATGCAATTTGCTTCTCCTACAATTCAAATGCTCGCTCATAGCGAGCATTCTTCGCGGCCTCTTTCGCCTCGGCCTTCTCTAGCTTTTGTGCCCACACAGTTTCTAATGATAACTTGGGAGCAAGAGCATCGGAAGCAGAAGCTTTAACTTTCCGTAAACGTTCTTTATCTCGCTTATTACCATCAGGCCTTATCTCTGTATCAAGAGCATCAGTGGATCCGAAGTCTTCATCATTAGAAGTTGTACCTGGACTTGCATCCGAGGTCTTCTTCTGCTTTTTCGGAGGCCCCTTCGAAACCACACGATTCTCCCACTTCGGATGCTTTTGCAACTCTAACCAGCAATGCATTAATGCAAATGGCCTGTTTTTTGGATCTTTGGACTTGTATAAAACAAGTGCATGGGCTTGCTGCACAAATAAAAAGGCTATTAAACTCTCACGAAACATATGAAAGTTTAGAACCAAACTAAAAAGATGGATGCGTACCTGCTGAGCGATAGTCACCCCACTTTGGCTTCTATTAAGAATTTGCTGATAGTATCTGTCGGGGATATACCCCGCGGTGTAACCCGCCGGATGTATGACCCGGCTGGAGCATGGCGACTAACTGGTAACCCGCCCGGAGCTTGGTGATTCATTAGTAACCCGGCGGGCGGGTCCGATGGACAATAAGGCCCAAAGCCCAGAAGACCGGTTCACGTTATGATGGGCCAGTTTAAGAGGGAAGGCATAAGGAATATTCTCCTACAAAGGAAGCAAGACTAGGACTCCACTTGTAATAGAGCAATCCTAGTCCTACTAGGACTCCGCATGTAACCCGCCCCTCTAACTTATATAAGGAGGGGCAGGGCACCCCAAAGAGGGACATGCAACAAGAAACAATCTCTAGGGCTAGACACAAAGAGCCGGCTTACCGGCGACTCTCTCATGAGCATAATGAGACCTAGCCACAAACATCATGTAGGGCTATTACCGGATGATGTTTCCCGGGGCCCGAAGCTGTCTAAATCCTTGTCTTGTGTTGCGTCTCTCGATTCCACCCAACCCCTCTCAAGCTACCACATAGATGCGTTGGCCTCGCGACTAAGTCCTGACACTAAGGATATTTACCGTGACAATTCCACGACAGTTGGCGCCCACCGTGGGGCTCGCGCACGGTGGTGTTGAGTTCTTGGAGGGATTTTCTTCATGGATCGAGAAGTTCGTAATTTTCCCGTGAAGAAGAGCCGGTCAGAATTTACATCAACTCCAAGTTCGTCGATCAAGACTAAAAAGGCAGCAGTTGTTGACTAAGTTACGACTGCTTGTGAAGTATCGGGCAACACAACAAGCCTCGTTGGAATTTCCATAATGAGTCGGCCGCACGGCCCTCGCAGTCGGGAAAGTTTTGGGATAAAAGAAAAACTAGGGTTCCGTGCGTGTCGCCACGCTTGGCCTGTTGATCCGCCCGTCCGAGTGGGGTCGATTTCTGTCGGAACAGCCGGAGCGATTTGATGAGATCAAGACCGTTTCAAAGTATTCCATTGTTTAACTGTGTCTTTTACCGCGAGAGCCGGTGCACGTGAGGAGCGTTTATTAATCGCTGGTTCCTTTGGAGAAGATATTTTTTGGCCAAAGCTAGCGTACTGCATCAGTCTACCGAGACTGTCGGCGATTTCTGCTGTAGAGACAGCGTTTGGATCTGATTGCTACTGTTACGTTCACAAGCGGTGGTCCAATCCGTCAAGCTGTTGTTGCATACTATTACTCCTAGGCTGCAAGTCCTGAGAGAATTAATTTACGCTCCTGCCGTCCGGTGGCTACTTTTGGTGTTTGAAGTTACTCCACTAGCACGGGACGAAAAGCTAGTAGGATTGAATAATGGATCAGATTTATTCTCTCATCCGAGTGCTTGGTTCACCTAGCGACTGTACCAAACAAAACTTGTTACTGAGTGGGAGATAACCCCACGGATTGAAGAGATTATTCAAAGAAATATGAAAGAGGATGACAAGTGGGACTCGGTGCAGACCTCGCGCCGTCTCACCTTCACCATGCTTAGAAATCAACGACCACAACCCGGATTCGCCGACACCGAGCTGCAGCAGGTTTGACCAGAGTCGCCAACATCACCTCACCCCTACGGGCATCGGATCGGCCTTGTTTTCAGCCGAAAGCCGCCGGGCCTCTTCCTGAACGCCTTCTCCGTCTCGGCCTCAAGCCCTCAAAGCTGCTGAGTTGCCAATCCTCCGTTTCTCCGGCCTCGCTCCGGTCTGCGCTGCGACCCTTGCTTCCGCGCTAAACCGCCTGGTCTCGTGCTCGAGCCGCAAGGCTCTATCTCCACTGCCTTGAGCCGCCTGCGCCGGCTGACCGCCGCTTCCGCGCTCAAGATGCTCACCGGCTCGCCGGTCACGTCAACCTCCGCACGAGTCGTCAGTCGTCACCCATGGATTCTTCTTCTCACCAGCCTTGCACTGTCGCCGGAGGGCCTCCCCGCGTTGAGCCGGCCACACTGCCGAGCCGCCGTCCGTCTGCCTAATTCGTCGCCATGAGTCGGGAGTCACCTTCTGTCCGAGTTACCGTCAAGCCTCGCCTTCTGTCCGAGTCACCTCTGCGTACAGCTGCTCCGGCCGTTTCTAAACTGCCGGCCACGCGACCGATGCTAGTGGCTCAACCGTTGATGGGTCTGTGCTTTGGCCGAGCCGCGGTTGCATTTTCTGCCGTCGTCACTTGCGCCTCAAGTCGCCGTCGCCCGGGTCTCATCGCGCTGCCGCCGCTTCTCCGTGGCCTTGCCTTCTTCCAACCGCCATCGCGCTTTGTCTATTCGAATCAACCTGCGCTGGCTGCTCTGTAGTTCGCCGGCCGGCTGCTGGTTTCTTTGCCTCCACACGCCGCTGAGGCGCCTGCATCGACCCGCTGTCCGCGCGCTCGGGCTGAGTCGCCCTCCGGTTAGCTCCGGTGTGCCCCGTACAGCCGCCCCGGCCGTTTCTTCCGCCGTGACTCGCCTCCGCTTTGCCAAGGCACCCCCTGCTGGTGTGATCTTGTCTTGCTAGCACAAAGCAAAATAGAATTGGGGGTTCAGCCGGAGGATAATGGAGCAGTACACGCATGCATATATGTGTTGGTTCGAGGACTAGTCTACCGACAATAATGGAGTACAAGTTCCAGGGGGCAAGCACTGCTATTAAAGTTTACACCGGATCGATGGCAGTCAAGGTGCTGGGTTAAATCCCAAGACCAGAAGCAAGCATTATGCATTATCTACTTCTGTGATCATCTGACAAATCACGAGGTGCTATCTTTTTTATATATTTTGTCAGCACATATTAAATTTTTGAAACTATTACACTGGTCTGTGGTATTTTTTCGCAGGACCATTATTTATTACAAAGGTGTCACAAAGGAGCGTGCGCCAATATTATTTTTGCGCTAGCACGTTTGTGCCGGTGTTCTGGACGGATACGTGCGCAAGTCGCCACCCCCGCTACATCAACACACGCAACGGACTCGTCGTCTGCGCCCGCGGCCGATTCGTCCGCATCCTTGCCGTTTCCAACACCGCGGCCGACTCTTTCGTCTGTGCCGATTTACAACGCCGGTGCCGACTCTCCCCGTTCACGCCGGCTTACAATGTCGTGGCTGGCTAATCTGTCTGTTCCTGCGGCTGAAACGGCCGTGATTGATTTCAGCTCCATCGTGGTGATCATCAACTCCGCGGTGAATAATTTTCTGGCTTAACATATCAGGTGAAATCCATTCAGTATATTTTTATATCACATATTGCTTTCTTTAAAGAGCAATTACTCTGGCTTGCAAATTTCTCCAATGCAGGACAAATTGTCTACTGCAAAAAAGGGACTATTATATCATTGAGCTGTTGAATGACTCACACCGGTTTATATCACGGTCAGATATGGAGAATCTCAAGACAACTCCTCGAGTCGTCTTAAGACTCGAGGGCTACAATGACATGACTCAGCAAATCTTGCCAGTTTCAGCAAATTTAAGAACCCCAGGACGATGGAGGAAAAGATAACCCGGTCCCGGAGGCTACTACTATATTGATGAAAATTTAAAGGCCGTCAGAAAATTTCTGGCTCAAAATAAATATCCCGGTTTAAAATCCAGCTCAAGGTAACTCTGTCTCTCACAAAGCTTTAAAGCTCTCAATATCCGGTTTGAAATTCCGGTTCAAAAAGAATTCATCTCTTGCAAGTTCGAGTTCTCAGAAAAATTAAAGGTTGCCAAGGAGAATTTGCTGCCATAATGCGCGGTTCAAACATGGGTTATCCTGCCTTATTGGCTTATCAAATTTATGGTCACTTGGGGGCTTCCTGTTCAAACATAGGTCGTATTCAAACCAAAGAGAACATAGCTGTCGGTACCCTCTTGATCGGCACACTGCCGAGCTCACTAGGGGGCTTCTTGATCGTATTCGAATCATAGCTCAACCCCTTTTGGGAACCGACGTGGATCGTATTCGAATCAGCGTCGTTAAACAACTCTCAAGGTCATTTGGGGGCTTCCTGTTCAAACATAGGTCGTATTCAAACCAAAGAGAACATAGCTGTCGGTACCCTCTTGATCGGCAACGCCAAAGCCACTGGGGGCTATATGATCGTATTCGAATCTTAGCTTAACCCCTTTGGGACGGTTTTCTGATCGTATTCGAATCAGAAGCCTCAAATTTTTTGAAGTCTCTTTTTGCAAACAATTTTTGGATTTTATTTGAAGCTCTTTTGATCATATCTAAAGTGTATATGAGTGGTTGCTATTTAACCCGGTTTGACTTTGGATGATAAGTCGCCATCATATGACAGTCATAAACATTTGGAAGTCTTGATTTCTAAAGATTAGGTTATCACCCTTACTGCACAGGTCACATAAACCGGCAGTGAAAATTCAATATCACATGTATAATATTATTATTATAGTTATGTTTCAAAGTTATGAAACATAACAGGCTTATCTGTGACTCCTTGTTACACATCAATGGTTATATGTGAGATATTATGACCCGCCCTGCGGTAAACCGCCAAGGGATCTTGTGATCTAATTATGTGCAGGATAAGACTACATTTGGGTGGTTACCCGCCCTGGTTTTTGACGTTAAGTCGCCAGGGCATATGTTGTTTAAACTCTGCAGGATTTATAGAGCTATGACTTACATAAATGATTAAATTCAAGCCCATCATCATAGATTGAAATTGGTGTCTCAAAAGGGTTATCAATTCTTGATTTTCTCATAGGCTAAGCCGCCGGGTTATAAAAATTCCGGATTTAAACTCCGGATTTATATACTTATCAACAGATGAGGTATTCAAAGTCGCTTTGGCGCAATGGCTATTGTTTTATCAATGGATATGATTTACTCTATAATGGAAGGAATAGTCCCGAGTCACTGCAGGCTTACAACCCGACACTTGGGGGGCTACATTATTTAAATTGAGATTACATCAAATATGCAAGTCCCATGTCACTGCTAGCATGCACCATGGCACTTGGGGGCTAATGCAAAGTCATTTTTTGCTCAACTTATTGAAGACCCGACTCATCACATTCTAAATGAGCCGGCCCTTGGGGACTACCAATTGCTCCTGTCAAAAATTCAAGGTACACAAGCCTTAATCCATTATATTGAAGGGTTCATTGATTAGTTGGTAGAGGACAAGACTCTTAAACTTGTGGACGTGGGTTCAAGCCCCATGGTGGGGTTACATCATATGATGTTATTTTCAATGAAGTATATATAAAGTCCCAGCTCAGTATTATCTTACTAAGCCGGCCCTTGGAGGCTACACGTTGATGCTTGAATCTACATGATCATATCTACAAAGTCCCTGCTCATTATTGCATAATGACCCGACCCTTGGGGGCTACACTGCTTGAAATTTTTGTGAGCATAAGGCAATTACAAGTCCTAGGTTGCTGCAAGCATGACAACCCGGCACTTGGGGGCTACATATGTGGAATAGTCAGTTTTGACTAGTGACTGAGATGAACAATCTAGATTTCTTCAAGGTTGCAACATTTATATTGAAACAAGTCTTAAGCTATCACTATGTTCTCCTTTTAAGACTTGGGGGCTACAGGTAATATGCATATAAAGGAGGAACATCTTCAAATTCTCAGTTTTGAGCAAATCAGGAAGATTACTTGAGTTACCTGGCGTTGGCAATAATCATGACCCGGTGTGTATAACAGTCATAACCCGGAATCATCAGTTTTTATAACCCAGCAATTTTGGCAATAATAAACCGGCAAGTTCTATATCTTCAAACCGGCTGAATATCAGATGAGTATTTCAAAGACCAATATTTTTTAAACCGGCATTTTGGAAGCCGACTCAAGTGGATTATTTCTTACAATATTTCTCTACAAGAGACCAATGTCAACAAATTGATTCTGAAGCTGGCCTGTTGACCCGGATTTTCCAAAAGAAGTATCTGGATTTTTTGCATTGAAAAAGTTGAAATATATCTGTATATATCAAGAAGGAGATCTCAAGGACTTAAGGATGATCAAGTTCTGGCTTACAAAGAATTTTTAACCCGGAGCACAACCTGTCAAATTTGTTCTTGGGTTATTTTGCAGGATCAGTTTAACATGGATAAATCCAAACTAAACTGGGGGCTAATGTCGGGGATATACCCCGCGGTGTAACCCGCCGGATGTATGACCCGGCTGGAGCATGGCGACTAACTTGTAACCCGCCCGGAGCTTGGTGATTCATTAGTAACCCGGCGGGTGGGTCCATGGACAATAAGGCCCAAAGCCCAGAAGACCGGTTCACGTTATGACGGGCCAGTTTAAGAGGGAAGGCATAAGGAATATTCTCCTACAAAGGAAGCAAGACTAGGACTCCACTTGTAATAGAGCAATCCTAGTCCTACTAGGACTCCACATGTAATCCGCCCCTCTAACTTATATAAGGAGGGGCAGGGCACCCCAAAGAGGGACATGCAACAAGAAACAATCTCTAGGGCTAGACACAAAGAGCCGGCTTACCGGCGACTCTCTCATGAGCATAATGAGACCTAGCCACAAACATCATGTAGGGCTATTACCGGATGATGTTTTCCGGGGTCCGAAGCTGTCTAAATCCTTGTCTTGTGTTGCGTCTCTCGATTCCACCCAACCCCTCTCAAGCTACCACATAGATGCGTTGGCCTCGCGACTAAGTCCTGACACTAAGGACATCTGCCATGACAATTCCACGACAGTATTCATAAAACTTACTGACTTGTTCATTAATAGTGCTCCAACGACAAGTGATTGCATTTTGAACACGCACCGGCCATGACACTTTCTTGCGCGTGCTGTAGTAATCATAAATCCTACCCCAATAAGAATTTGATGATTGATCTGTCCCTATCACAACATCCAAACTGGTGTGCAACCATGCTGCCACCAACAATTCATCCTCTTGACTAGATCAATTCTTTCCTTTAGTGGATTTTGCTTTGGCAGATGCAGACACTTCTTGAGTTGGTGGCATCTCTTGCTCCCCAACTGGACAATCTGGCACTTGTGGTGATACACCGAAGTTCAACATGTCGAGAAAACGCTCGTCTCCTTCCATCTGCAAAAAATGGCAGAAATTTCATATGACAATACATCAGCAGTAGCAGCATACAGGGGCAGCAAAATTCACTCTTGATCTTCAGTAGCAGCATACAGTTTCATATGACAATACATCACCAAACTAGCATCAACAATATCAATCTTCAGTGTGCACACATGTTTAGCAGCTAAATTCAGCATGCACACATATTTAGCAGCAGCAGTAGCAGCCCCCTCCCTCGACCCAAACGCGGCGGCGACGGCGACCCCGCCCTCGACCCAGACGCGGCGGCGACGACGACCCCGCCCTCGACCCAAACCCCCCACCGCAGCGCCCCCTCCCTCCACCCCAATCCCCGAGCAGCGCCCCTACCCACCCCTCCACCCCAACCCCCGAGCGGCGCCCCCTCCCTCGACCCAGACACGACAGCGGTGGCGACCCATATGCGGCGGCGGCGACGGCCAGATCCACAAAGGTTGGATCCTATCCTCTCATCGCTCTCTCGCCGGGAGGAGAAATTGAGCATACCTCGCCTCGGGATGCTGTGGTGTGGCGTGACGACGACCTCGCGGCGGCGTCCTCTTCGTCTCCAGAGCAAGCGACTTGGCGGGAGAGAGGGCGACGGAGTTGGCAGGAGGGACAAAAAGTGGCTGCGGTTGAACTATGGACGATGCCTTCACATCGTCCAGGCCTGGACATTGTGGAGGTGGATTTAGAAGATGTGCATGTTTGGACATCCATTTACACAAGCTGTTGGACCTTCATTTTGGGCTCACATTATGAACAAGTAGTATAGACAATCATATAGACAAGCTATTGGAGATGCTCTTACTACTCTATGTTACTACTCATTGTGACTATTTTATAGAACGAATGGAGTAGTAGAGTAACAAACTACTACCACATGCCTCTTTTTCTTCATTTATTGCTTGTCATACCATCTATTTTGTCTAATATGTGTGCCTTGTGGGTAGTCTTACCGCTAGAGAACCCGTTGACTAGTTTTCCCGAGCTCGGATCTCCGATTATCGCCGCATCCTTGCCTCCATGGTTGGTCTTCCCCCTCCTACGGTGTCCTTTATTCTTCCTCCGCTGTGTTTGTTGATTTCAAGATGATGGATCGAATAATTCATCTTCTCTATGCTTTGATTTCTTTGTGCAGGCGGAGATGAGTTCTTCGCTGGCAGTCACGGGCGCCGCCATGGATGCTCCGGTGAGTTCTTCGGTGGCCGAGATGGGCGCCATGAATGCTCCAGTGAGTTCTTCCCTTGGGGTCATGGGCCCTCTTCTCAAGAAGATAGATTCGCTGCTGCCTCTGGATTACCGGCTGCGAGGGCCACTCAAGGACAGAGTCGCGCTCCTCAAAGTAGATCTGGAAGAAATCAGCGTCGCCCTTGTGGAGCAGTCAATGGTAGATTTCCCCAATGAAATGGCAAAATACTGGATGAATGAGGTGCGTGAACTTTGCTATGACATCGAGGATTTCATCGACGACATGATGTTGACGCACGCCGATGCCAAGATGAGGTCGGTGCAGAGCTTCAAGGTTGGCCGTGTCAAGATCCCTTGGCTTCCCAAGACGGTGAGGCCGTGCACGAGGGCCGCCAGGATCGCAGAACTCAGGGCCCTGGTGCGGGAGGCGATTGAGCGACATGGAAGGTATCTTGATGGTTGCACCTCGAGTTCTAGATCTCTGTTCACTGTGTACGGCCATATTCCATTGATGTATGCAGAGGCTGCAAACTACCTTGTTGGCGTCGATGACACCAAGACAAAGCTTATCAAGTGGATTACCGACGAGGAGCAGCATCCAGCAGAGACTACAAACTACCTTGTTGGTGTCAATGACGTGAAGATAAAGCTTATCAAGTGGCTCACCGATGAGAATGAACAGCAGCTGAAAATGGTGGTCATAACTGGACATGCAGGGGTTGGCAAGACCACACTTGCAAAACAGCTGTACCGTGAAGTTGGGCAGCAATTCGAGTGTCGTGCTTTCGTGCGGGCATCTCGGAAACCTGACATGAGAAGACTGCTTGAGGGCATCCTCTCTCAAGTTCAGCAGCATCGATGCCCCTCTAATTCCTACACAGTGCAAAACCTTATTGACAATCTCATCAAACATCTCCAGAATAAGAGGTACTGCATTTTACTTTATTGTTTGTACAATTCATTTGTAATTACCTTAGTGCTTCTAGAATGATTGTTTCTAGACACGATATAATTATAACTATGGATAGTCTCTTTTCCAGGTATGTTATTGTAATTGATGATTTGTGAGAAACAATATCATGGGATATTGTTGCCAGTGCTTTTCCGGAAGGTAATAACTGCAGTAGAATAATAACCACCACAGAAATTGAGGGAGTAGCTCTGGAATGCTGTGATTATCAATCTGATAATATTCTGAAGATGAAACCTCTTGGCAGGGAGGACTCTGGGAAACTGTTACTCAACCTGGTTTTCGGTCCTGAATGTCTGTGCCCTGAACAGTTAAAGGGGGCTTTTGACATAATCATAAAAAAATGTGCTGGTTTGCCACTAGCAACCATTTGTGTATCCGGTCTTTTAACAACCCAACCGGACAACCCTAAGCTATGGCAGCATGTGCAGGAATTTTTATGTTCCAATTTGAGTACTGATTCTACTTTGGAAGAGAGACTGCAGGAAATACTAAAGCTTAGTTACAATAGTCTTCCTCACTATTTGAAGACATGCTTGATGTACCTTAGTATGTATCCAGAGGGTTACACAATGCAGAAGTTTGATTTGGTTAAGCAATGGACAGCCGAAGGTTTCATCTGTGCAATAGAAGGAACAGACACATGGGAAGAGGTCGCAGATAGCTATTTTGAAGAGCTTGTCAACAGGGGAATAATCCAACCCGTGGATATCAACTACAATGGTGAGGTGTTATCCTGCACACTACACCACGTTGTTCATGATCTTATTACACTCGAGTCCACTGAAGAGAGATTTATCACTGCATTAGATTACTCACAGACCATCAGAGGACATTATAGCAAGGCTCGTCGGCTATCGTTCCACTTCAGCAATCCCAGATATGCAAAGAAACCAACTGGTCTAACACTGTCAAAAGTCCGATCAATTGGCTTTTTTGGAATCCTCAAGTGTCTGCCTACAATTGTGGGACTTAAGCATCTCCAAGTTCTAATCCTGGAGTTTTGGGGTGATCAACAGGGGATCAATTGTTTTGACCTCACAGGAATTTGCAGATTGTTTCAGCTGAGATATTTGAAGATCTCCTGCGATGCCAGTGTAGAAGTAGAATTACCAACCCAGATGCATATGCTGCGATACTTGGAAACAGTGATAATTGATGCAGCAGTGTCTGCAGTTCCATCAGATATTATTCATGTCCCGGGGTTGTTGCATCTTTCTCTTGGAGATAAGACAGATCTACCTGATGAGATTGGCCACATCAGATCTCTGCGTACACTACATTGCTTCGACCTTAGCAGTAACTCTGAAGACAATGTATTGAGCCTTGGTGACTTGATGAACCTGCAGGATCTTAACCTCACTTACTGTACAGAGGAGTCAGATGAACATCTGAAGAGAAACCTGACAGCTCTAGCCTCTTCTCTTGGGAAACTTGTGAACCTCAAATCTGTCTCTCTGGCTCCTGGTGTTTCACGAACGGTAATCTACCATGATGTGTGTAGCAGCATGTCCTCTCTTCCCTCCTTTCTTCAGAGACTTGAGTTGCTCCCCCCCATTTGCATCTTCTCCAGGCTTCCACGGTGCATTGGGCAACTCCGCAAACTCTGTATTCTGACAGTTGTTGTTAGCGAGCTGCTGATGGAAGATATGGATATACTGACAGGATTGCCTGCCCTAACTATTTTCTCACTGTATGTCCTGCAACCCACGGCAGAAAGTATCATCTTCAAAAAAGGGGCATTCCTAGGTCTAAAGTGTTTCAAGTATACATGTGGTGTACTGTCCCTCGCCTTTCAGGAGGAAGCATTTCCCAATCTTCAGAGGCTTGAGCTAAGTTTCAATGCTCATAAAGGTGAACAGTATTATAATTTGCTTTCAGGCATTGACTACCTATTAAACCTCAAGGAAACTGCTGGAACGATTGGGGCAGCCACAGGTGCTGAAGAACATGACATGAGGGTTGCAGAGTCTGCTTTAAGAGATGCCATTCGCAAGCATCCAAGGTTTCCTAGTTATCTTACGAAGCCTTTTATCCCAAACAAGTTGGGGTAGGCTAGATATGAAACCCTTTCACGAGGACTTCCTAGGAGGTCACCCATCCTAGTACTACTCTCGCCCAAATGGGTTACATACCCAAAAGACTGGCTAGTTTTTACGTTGGCTCGCCAAGCCTATCACAACCCTTAGATATGAAACCCTTTCACGAGGACTTCCTAGGAGGTCACCCATCCTAGTACTATTCTCGCTCAAATGGGTTTCATACCTATGGGACTGGCTAGTTTTTACGTTGGCTCGCCAAGCCTATCACAACCCTCCTCCTTTACCCGGGCTTGGGACCGGCTATGCCTAGAAGACATAGGCGGAGTTCAAGGTTTCCTAGTTATGACAACGTAAAAAGGGTAGATTGGGTTCATGAAGAATACCAGCTTAGGACCCAAGCGAAAGACTCGCCAAGCGAAAAACATGAAACACTGCAAAAACAACATGGAAGAAAAGAGGGAGACTCGTTACATGAACAGCCTAGAATCTTACTGAAAGAAAGTGGGGGGGGGGGGGGGGGGGGGAAACAAAGCAATGTGCCGATAGCTGGTATGTAAACTACCCATTCCATGTATTCGCTCGCATGTAAGAACTATTGTACTGTTTTATTTCAGAATAAACAAGGATGAGTTTCTTTATGACCATTTAGGCACACATCAAAATAAATTACGCTGATGTAATGGCGCATATCAGATAATGTATTTACTTTTCTTTTCAAGTGTTGTACTGTTTTAACTGAACCTAAGTTTTCTTGCTCTCAGGATTTCTCATTTTCCGCCCCCTGAATCAATTATCTCCGATCAAATGAAGTCAGGTATTCCTATACATTTCTAGTTCCACTCTGAAATTTATTTTCTCCTAGAAAAGCCTATCGATTTTTCAAAGACGTTTAATTATTATTATCATCACAAGTATCAAATAGACTAAAAAGGACTGGCCTATGTGCTGGTGGTGGTGGTGGGGGGGGGGGGGGGGGGGGGGGGGGGGCACAGTGTCTTACAGAATTTCTAGTTCTACATAACTTTGGAATACTTAAAACAGATGTAAATTATTGCCTTGTAACCATACACTATTATTGTGCCAACTGTTTGTTGCTAATATGGCAATCACATACTATAATCTGACAACTGGTGGCGACGATTCATCAAAATGTGACAACATGGGATCTTGCTTTGAGGCCCACCTGAGACGAACTTACTGGTGAAGACACATCACTAACTAGGTTAATACTACCTCCGTCCTGGTTTATAAGTCCTCTTTGTATTTTGTGTCAAATTTTGACTAGAGATTTAACTTACAAAATATCAATGCATGTTGCCAAAATTTATATAATTGGATTCGTATTCGAACAACTCCGCCTATGTTGTCTCAACATAGCCGGTCCCAAGCCCAGGTAAAGGAGGAGGGTTGTGATAGGCTTGGCGAGCCAACGTAAAAATTCAGCCACTCTTATGGAGATGAAACCCAAAAGATTTTCGTTGGATTCGTATTCGAACATAGTTTCCAATTATATTATTTTTATGACATGCATTAACATTTTGTTAGTTAAATTTAAGGTCAAAATTGGCATGAAATACAATGGGGACTAATAAACCAGGACGGAAGTAGTATGTGAGATAAATCATGTAAACAACGAATTTCACAATTAGTGCAATGCTGTTAGCATGACGTAGAATATTCCTGCATGCAAGCATTTGTTCTCCCTATACGGGGAATTCCCATTGGGAGGCACCGAACCATAACTCCATAAGACAAAGTGGGTATGAACCCTAGTTCCAATATTTAAGCCCCAGATTTGGGGCATTTTTCAAGGTGAGATCGTTTCAAATTGAGGTTCCAATATTTTGGCTACACTAAGGTCACTAAAAAGTTCTTGAAATTCTGGTTATTAAAATTTCTAATGGTGTCAAATGACTGAAATTTTCACTCGGCTTTAGATCCTGCCATGGTTTGAGGAAATTTATAAAAAAACTAAATATTATTTGGAGTCACCAAATATTGAAACTGAAAGGCAAATATATTTGTATCTACTCAAATGACTTGAATGGTGAAAGTACATTGAAAATGAGAATCATACCGGTTAATGCTAAATAAAATAGTATTGTCCTTGATTTTGTGAATCATGTTTCGGTGACAATCGCACCATGCACCATAAAGACATTCTAGAAGTGGAGTTGCCAATAGTGACAGTCTTTCAAATCTTCATGCTTAGAGACTTCGGGTATTGCATTGCTAATAATGGGGACCAAGCATACAACCATAAATTAAAAGTAGTAATGAAGATAAAATGAATGGGGCGTTGCTCTATTCTTAACTAACCAGATGATACCCAGTGCGTAATTGGTTACAATTTATTCCCATGGAATTTGGTTCTATATGGAACATGACTATTTGGATTAAAAGTACTAGAACTGGAAATATATATGATTTGATAGTTTTGATTACTATATTCAACAACAACAACGGCGACAAAGCCTTTCAGTCCCAACAAGTTGGAATAGGCTATAGTTGAAACCCATAAGATTTCAAAACCTAGTCATGATCCTGCAATATGGATAACTAACTTTCACGCACACCTGTCCATGGATAGTTCTTGGTGATATTCCAGTCCTTCAGGGCACGGCCGGGGCCCTTCGCCCTATGAGAAGACCTCATAGAAAAATTCTCATTTTTGGCGTGTAAGCCAAGGACCCCTCATCAGATCGGGGCTCTAGGTCAGTTAATAAGACTTGTAACCTTAGGCCTTGTCCCCCTTTATAAGGCAAGGCTAGGGGTAGTTCGAGATCATCTGAAATCTAGGGTGTGTTTGGATTACAACCAAAAGCAACCATACAAAAAAAATTGGTAAGCCCATGAAAATTGGCTAGCATTTGGAAGGAGGCCAAAATCTTGGCTCGCCTAGGGCTTGCCAATGTTATTCTCGCGAACGCCACAGCGAGTTGCAGGCGCAGAAAAGCTTCGCCAAATTATTGGCTACATCCGTGCCCACTGTTCCTTCGTGGGTCCTGCGTAATTAGTGCACCCACTTACTTTTTTTCCTATATTGCGTACTTTTTGTTTCTATATTGCGTAGACTCTTTCTTATGAGAATCCTGCATAGAGATTTAGGGATTTGATGAAAAAATCTCTACAATTTCCTCATCTCTAGGTCCTTCTATTTTGGCTAGATCGACCAACACATGCATGCACCAAGATAGCGACTTGTAGCTGTAGGCCTGCGCCCGCGTGTGATTCTTATGGGGTTAAATTTCTAATTCTGCATCTCTTCTGTTTTAATTAACATATCTTCCCGATTGTAGATGATGTGTTTAAACATCTGAGGCTAGCATAAACATCAAATATCAGACCTTGTGGCCCTAAACAAATTACTCCTCGTTAATTAATTTTTTCCCACATTAATCCTCGTTTCCTACTGGCTTGCGTTGGAAAATGGACTTGAACCGGACCATAATCACTGTCCAATCCAAATAGCCAAATCCAACAAAAAATTTCTCTATTTTTTTGCGGGTAAAAATCCAACTAAGTTAGTTGCAAACCAAACCGAGATCTATCCTACTTCGCCAATATTTTGGTAAGCACAATGGCTACAATCCAAACAATAACAACTTGCCAAAATATTGGTCACGCCCTTACATTGCTCATGCCAAAATTTTGGTTGGGCTAGTTGGGGCACAGACCAAACAGCCCCCTAGCCATCGTGTCGGTAGTTCATATCCACACATATTGTAACTCCCTCACGCGAGGTGTTTTACCACAATCAATCAAAGCAAAACAGGAGCAGGGTATTACCTCAACCATGAGCGCCTGAACCCGGGTAAACCCCTTGTGTGCGATCCTCTGGAATTTCTGGTCACACGCTCCATCCTACCGAGACTACGGATGGTTTTTGGTACCGTCCGTTGGCGCGCTAGGCACGTGATGCCCCGACCAGAGATCTGGGATCTCAACTTCAAGCCGATGACTTTGCGCCCGGCCAGAGCTTTGTCTTTGGCTGTCTCACCTTTGTTGCAGATGAGATGGGTCGGCTCTACACGAGCGCGCCACCCACCCCCATCTGAACCCTCTTTTTCGGAACCCTCGAGTTCATCATCAACCGCTATGGCGACATCCGCCTACGCTTCCCGCCACTCCTTCGAGCATTGGATGCGGCTCCCGAACGCATTCTGGAGCCCGCGTCTATGGCCCTCGTCACAGTTTCGTAGTTGGAGCCTGCCGAGGTTGACCCCCGCTCTTGAAGCCCGCGCTATTGCCCGGCCTCACCAATGAGGCACTGTGCGGAAACAACGACAACCCACTAGCCTACCTCGACTCCGTGCTTAGTCGCGATGGTGTGCACAAACTGCCCATTACTGGAGGACCATGACGCCAACAACTATATATGAGATGACGAGACCTCTGATGCCGACGACAGCTCGGGGAGCTGCCCCTTAGCGTCGCAATTGGAAGATTCCCCATGACGGCTCTAGCAGAAACTCTAAATACAGTTCGCACCATAGAACATACGGCCCGTATCATGGACCCCAACGCCTCGACCACCGCCGGAGGTATCCCACATGGCACTGTCCCTCTAGGTATGGCTACCTTGCCTTCCACCACTCTTGTTTTCGTCCCCCGGGCTCTACTCCTCCGGGCTACGGTCCAATGGCCCCGGAGCCACCACCACTTACGGAGGCTTCTCCCCACCTCCTTAGCACACCACTCCTGGGCGAAGATGACACTTCCATGGCCATGGAGGCCTTACAGTAGGCCACCATGTCCGCTCACCTGCGGCTGTAGACAGTACATGAGGAAGCAACTACACGCCAAACACGTTCGATGGAGATGATGGCGAATGAGCAACACCGTCGACTACGGCGCCAACCTCGCGTAACAATGGTTTCCCTGGCGACTCTTGGACATGAGGCTCGTAACGATATCGACAATGCTGATGAGGCCGTGTTCATGCAAACTCCGGCTTGCAACCTCAAGGCGGTGGCCGCCCCCGCAGACAGACTTCAAGCCACTCCAGGCTAGCCGAGTGCTGACATCATCATCCCCCTTCAGACCTTGCCGCGCAATGCCGCCGAGCTCCTGGAAAACATAAGTGAGTCAGGACTTCACCTCGGCAACACTGATGATGTGCTTTCCATGTCAGGGCAACCACGACAACACAACCGTTCCGGCTCACAGCCCGGAGCGAAGGTTCCAGATGACGATAAACATAGCAATCTACACCAACCACTACTAGGAAAAGGCCTACTAGTGGCGCACCAGTTTTGCCTACTAATGGCGCACTACTGGTGCGCCACTAGTACCACGCCACTAGTATTTTTTACTAATGGCGCACCACTGGTGCGCCATTAGTATCTGGTATACTAATGGCGCACCAGGCAGTGCGCCATTAGTATAGGCCACGGTGCGCCATTAGTATATTTGAATTTAGAAGGCAGGAAAATAGTAGTGGCGCACTGTCTAACCCCCACCGTGCGCCATTGCTATTTTTGAATTTTGAATTTGGATCTGGATCGCGATTTTTTTGCTCGTTTTTTTGCACGATATTTTTTCAAATTTTGTTCTCGTTTTTGTATCTTGTACGTTCTTTTGCCGTGTTCTTTTGCCGGAGAGGAGTTCGCCGGAGAGGAGGGCCGAGGTCACCGGAGAGGAGGAGGAGGTCACCGGAGAGGCGCTCGCCTACATCGCCGGAGAGGAGGAGGAGGTCGCCGGAGAGGAGTTCACCGGAGCACCGGAGAGGAGGAAGGAGAAACCGTGAGGGGAGGGGAGGAGAGGAGGGAGGAGGAGCTCACCGGAGAGGAGGGAGGAGGAGATCACCGGAGAGGAGGGAGGAGAAACCGTGAGGGGAGGGGAGGAGGAGGTCGCCGGAGAGGAGGAGCAGGAGGTCGCCGGAGAGGAGGAGGAGGAGGTCGCCGGAGAGGAGGAGGAGGAGGTCGCCGGAGAGGAGGAGAGAAGGGGAGATGGAGTGGAGGAGAGGTGGAGTGGAGGAGAAGAATGAAGAGGTAAGGAGGAGAGGACCACGCCCAGCCATATATACGGCATAGTAATGGCGCACCGTGGGCAGGTGCGCCATTACTAACTTTTTTTTTTATTTTTTTGATTTATTTTGAATTTTGAAGGCGGGAAGATAGTAATGGTGCACCATGGGCAGGTGCGCCATTAGTAAGTTTGAATTTTTTTGCCTCTCTAGATCTTAAAAGCCCCGTATCTTTTTTCTGTTAGGTTTTTGATGTAACTTTTCGAGTAGATGATTTTTCATATAAAAAACTTTTTCATCCGAGTTCGTATGCAAAAGTTATGCCCATTTTACAAATTCTCGAGAGATTTTGCAAAAAAGTCGAAAATTCATGTTTGTAAATTTTGCTAACAACTAGACCACATATCACATGGGAATCTTATTTTCTTTTATTTTTTTGACATTTCTATCATTTTCTTTTATTTTTTTGAAACTAAAAAGGCGGTCGGGGGGGGGGGGTGTGTGTGTGCATTCGGGGGAATGTTTGGGCCAAATTACTAATGGCGCACCGTGGGAGTGATGCGCCATTACTAGTTCAACTAACAATTTGAATTTTTTTTGAAACATAATTATAATGGCGCACCGTGGGAGTGGTGTGCCATTACTAGTTTAACTAGTAATGGCGCACTATTCCCTGGTGCGCCATTACTAGTTTTGAAAAAATAAATTTTTTTTTTACTAATGGCGCACCATGAATGTGGTGCGCCATTAGTATTTGCACCCTAATGGCGCACCAACACATGGTGCGTCATTACTATTTAGTAATGGCGCACCACATGTACAGTGCGCCATTAGTATCCATATTGGCTATAGCTGTTTTTGTAGTAGTGAATGGATCTAGCTAACCCCGGCCATAACCAGATGCCCTCCGCTGCCGCCGCTTCGACCTCCCGTCGTGCACGACCACCTACGCAATCACATTTGGACATTTGGGCCCAGGAGAAGGAAAAATACAACTATAACTATGAATCACCAGCAGTAACACCAACACCCTCACTGCAAGTATAGCCCTACCATGCTTTGCCTACGAAGTAAGCACACATCCTTTTCCAAAATCATTCATTGTACATGGTTTCGACAAGTATTCCAGTGACATAAAGTTGGACCACTGGTTAAGTTATTACCTCACAGCTGTTGACATGGCGGGAGGCGACATAGGTAACACTCTCTGATACGTGCCCGTCTACAAGATCCGGCCAGAACATGGCTCGACGGGCTTCCCCCAAGCATGATCCGCGACCGGGCGGACTTCGAGAAAGCTTTCGTCAACAACTTTGATGGGGCATACCAGTGTCCCGACAGTGCGTATGACCTTCACAACTGCATGCAGTGGGACAAGGAGTTGGTCTGCGATTACATCGCTCGCTGGCTCAAAAAATGCATCTCACTAACTAATGTCTCGAATGAGCAAGCTATTCACACATTCATCAATGGAGCACAGGATGAAGGCCTATGTCACAAGCTTAGTCGTAAACAAGCAGACGGGAGGCTCACCACCATGGCACAGCTCATGAAGGTGGCAAACGACTATGCAATAGGCGATAAGACGGCGCGTGCAGGCCGCCGTTAGATTGCTGCATCAGACGCCCAAGAGTCAGCTGAAGCTGAGGCTGGAAAGAATCGGAACCACAATCGTAATCAGGGCCGCGTATGTTAGACGTGTTGGTGGAAGTTCAGGTGTTGCTTAAGTCAGTCGTATGCCGACTGTCAAGTCATGTGTTAGTCACATGATTTGGTTAGTTCTACATGTTGATCGGCCTTTTGAGTTAGTTCTAGTCTAGTAACTGCAAGCATGCATGCGACGTTCGTGGATTTTAACATGTGTGTTAGTTGGAGTGTACTAATTAATCGGTGGTTGCATATGGCTCGAAATATGGTGTGCCCATATTGATGCTGATAAGTAGTTTGTGTTGTACTTGAGTTGGTCATCATGAGAGGCAGCATCGACTTGAGGTGACAAGCATGGTGTAATGCTGATGCAGCAAGGCAATGCCAAGTAAACACACAAGGATTAGGAGGAGAATTTATTTTTGACATCAAGGAGGAGAAGAATGTTAGCTACAATCATTGTGTTGTTTTTACTAGGGAATAGTAGTACTAGTACAGGTCGGTTTGCTTTTACTTAGCTTATAAGGCATACACTTGCTGTGTGACAGCTAGCAGCAGTAGTCCAAGTTTGGTTTTACTAGCAGCAGCTGTAGTACGGCAGTCACTGTAGCACCAACCTAAAGCCTCTATATAAGTGGCACCCCATATGTAAACTCCCAAGCTTGGGAGGTATTAGTTGCTGTCCCACCTCTCCTGTAAGCTCATAAGCATTGGTTGCTAAGTGATAAAAGGGGCATTTGTTCCCCAGAACAAGAGCTCTTTGTGTGTGAGTGTGTGTGTCCAGATAAGAAAGGTTCTGTCCTACACTAGCCACATATGGCCTGTGAAACCCAAATGCGATGAATGAAACATGCATGCATTAAATAATAATTGTTGAATTATATGGAGGACTCAACTTGGCTTCACAGCTAATGAAGTTCCATTTCCTTTTGATTCCAAATATAGCCGGTGTCATGGCATCGAAAGCTTCGGGATGGCTAAGGGGTAAGGTGAAGGCTGTGACTTCTGGGGATTGCCTTCTCATCATGGGGAGCACGAAAGCAGAGATCCCACAAGAGAAGTCCATCACTCTGTCACACCTTATGGCCCCAAGGCTGGTAAGATTCAATCTGCAGTTATCGACAAGGGGAATATGGTTTGGCATTTTAACTTATTGCATGTTTCCATTTCCTCCATGAAATTTTTAGTGTATTGTCAGGGGCAGAGCTAGATATAGGCCGCACTAAGTTGGGCCAGCTCATCTAGCCTTGATTGCCCAGGGTTTGCTTCAGCCCTTCTCTTTAGTGAACTACATTTATATGCTATGCTTGGGAGCCAATGGAAGTTCATATTTGACACAAGATTTCTCTCCATCGTTGCATTATCATTCCCACTCTTTGATCATGTTCTGTTTTTATAGTTTAACACTTAGGAATACAACTATAATAAAGTTGTTGATATTTGTTGTGCAATACATTT
Organism: Triticum aestivum; assembly: GCF_018294505.1. Lineage (NCBI taxonomy): Eukaryota > Viridiplantae > Streptophyta > Magnoliopsida > Poales > Poaceae > Triticum > Triticum aestivum. The sequence goes on from NC_057808.1 coordinate 546,120,433, forward strand.
TAGTCTTTTCTCTGTTTTTTCTTGTCCACTGAATCCGTATATTTGTGCTGTTCCAGGCTCGTCGTGGTGGAGTGGATGAGCCATTTGCTTGGGAAAGCAGGGAGTTTCTGAGGAAACACTGCATAGGAAAGGTACACCATGTGATTTTTTTTGCATCTATTCCAAAATCTCCTATGCATGGATTATATTCAGTGTATTCACATAAAAACCACTTTTATTTTCTCTTGAAAATGAAAAACTCAAATGTATTGCAGGAGGTCACATTCAGATTGGATTACACAGCTCCTAACATTGGACGGGAATTTGGTACCGTCTACTTTGGCGACAAGAATGTTGCCTACTTGGTAGTTGCTACAGGATGGGCAAAGGTGATGACCATTTACTTTTTTTCCTCAATTGTTTTACTGCATCAAATGTTTCAGTAATTTTTATCTTATTTGCTTGATCAGGTAAAGGAGCAAGGCCCCAAGGGGGGTGAACAACTCCCATATGTTGCTGAGCTGCAACGGTTGGAGGAAGTTGCTAAGCAACACGGTTTAGGTCGTTGGAGCAAGGTTTGCTTTCTTTTGGGGTTCCTGCTGTCCTGCAACTATCTTTTGAATTGCATGCCACAAATGTTATATTGAATGATGACTAGTTTTTGTATTCTTATTTTCTGCCAACTTGTAGGAACCTGGTGCTGCTGAAGAATCGATAAGAGATATTCCACCATCAGCAATTGGTGAATTAAGTGGTTTTGATGCAAAAGGTTTTGCAGTTGCAAATAAAGGCAAGAGTCTGGAAGCCATTGTCGAACAAGTTCGTGATGGCAGTACTGTTCGTGTTTACTTGCATCCAAGTTTCCAATTTGTCCAGATATATGTCGCGGGAGCACAGGTGTGCTTCTCAATAGCTTTTATTTGATTCCATGTATCTTTTCCTTTAGAAAGTACTCCCTCCGTTCCTAAATATAAGTCTTTTTAGAGATTCCACTACAAACTACATACGGTTGTATATGGACATATTTTAGAGTGTAGATTCACTCATTTTGCTTCGTATGCAGTCCATAGTGGAATCTCTAAAAAGACTTATATTTAGGAACGGAGGGACTAAATACTGAGAACAATGAAACGTAGGCTCCGTCCATGGGGAGACGCCTTGCCAAATCAGAAGGCACTGCCGACGACACCACAAATGTTGACGATTCTGGGGAAGCTCCTGCACCGCTGACAACAGCACAAAGACTTGCTGCATCGACAGTCTCTACTGAAGTTCCACCAGATAGGTTTGGAAGAGAAGCTAAGCATTTCACAGAGACTCAAGTTCTGAACAGAGATGTCAGCCACCTTTTGTTTCAAATTTCTCATCCCATATTTGGACTCAACATTTATCATATTTTCATCAGTTTTGATTTGTATATTTTCTATAGGTGCGGGTTGTGGTGGAGGGCACAGACAGTTTTAATAATATAATTGGTTCGGTGTATTACCCTGATGGTGACACTGCTAAGGACCTGTCCCTTGAGCTTGTTAAAAATGTATGATTAACTATTTATCCATAGTCATTTCTATGATTAACTATTTATCCATAGTCATTTCTGGTTCATATTATTCATTCTAAGATGCAAGAATTGCTAAATTGTTTCTTCCAATTGTCAGTCATTTTGCATTTTGAAACTGTTCTGTAACCTTCCCATTACAGGGTCTTGCGAAATATGTGGAGTGGAGTGCGAACATGCTAGATGTTGAAGTCAAAATAAAGCTGAAGAATGCTGAACGTCAGGCAAAAAAGGAACAACTGCGAATTTGGACTGGATTTAAGCCACCAGTGACAAATTCAAAGCCAATCCATGATCAGAAATTCACTGGAAAAGTGGGTTTCATGTTCTCAGTAGCAGTCTTTTGATCTTGATTCTTGTGACTAACTAATTTGGTTCATATTGATGTCTTTGTAGGTGGTAGAAGTTGTGAGTGGAGATTGTATTATTGTTGCTGATGATGCTGCTCCTTATGGAAGTCCTTCAGCAGAATGGCAGGTTAATCTTTCAAGTATTAGAGCTCCTAAGCTAGGCAATCCTCGCAGAGAGGACAACAAGCCCGACAAATTTGCTCGTGAATCTAAGGAATTCTTGCGCACACGGTTGATTGGCAAACAGGTATGTATGGGCTGCTCATATTCTTACTGAAGTTCCAATGATGAGAAGTTGATTTCTTAGTTGAGAAGTGACTGATATATCCCTTTTTTCAAAATTTCAGGTGACCGTGGAAATGGAATATTCTGGAAGGATCAGCACCATGGATGGACAGAATGCTGTGCCTGTAATGAACTCGGCTGATACCAGAGTTTTGGATTATGGTTCAGTTTTTCTAGGTTCGCCATCACCAGCGGACGGAGATGACACATCTTCTGTTCCAAGCACAGGCACCCAGCCTAAAATTAATGTTGCTGAGCTTTTGCTCTCACGGGGCTTTGCTGAGATATCAAAACACCGTGACTACGAGGAAAGATCACATTATTTTGATGCTCTATTAGCGGCTCACTCACGTGCTGAGAAAGCAAAGAAAGGAATTCACTCTGACAAACTTCCTCCTGTGATGCATATAACAGATTTTACAATGGTTGGCATTCTTGCTTGTTCCAGTAGTTTCCTTTGACATTTGCTATGCGCCTTTATTAATAGATTGTTATGAATGCAAATCTCCTCAGGTTAATTCTAAGAAGGCCAAAGATTTCCTTCCCTTCCTGCAGCGGAATAGAAGGCATACTGCTGTTGTTGAATATGTTTTCAGTGGTCATCGTTTCAAACTAACAATTCCGAAGGAGACTTGCAGCATCGCTTTTTCATTGTCTGGTGTTAGGTGCCCTGGTAAAGATGAGCCCTACTCAAGCGAAGCTATTGCTTTGATGAGGAGGATGATTCTACAGCGTGATGTGGAGGTATGGCGTTTGCTGCCTCTCTGCTTTGTCCATATCTTCATCTTCAATATCTGAAGGATACCAAATCATTTTGCAGATTGAGGTTGAAACAGTTGATAGAACTGGAACATTCATAGGTTCCTTGTGGGAGTCTAAGACCAACGTGGGTTCTGTTCTTTTAGAGTCTGGCTTGGCCAAGCTTAGTTCATTTAGCTTGGATAGGATTCCAGATGCTCATGTCCTCACAAGAGCTGAAAAGTCAGCAAAGCAGCAGAAACTTAAGGTGACCTGTTATACCCTTCTACATCTTGGGAAATACATACTCTCTCCGTCCAGAAATACTTGTCATCAAAATGGATAAAAGGGGATGTATCTAGATGTATTTTAGTTCTAGATACATCTCTTTTTATCCATTTTGATGACAAGTATTTTTGGACGGAGGGAGTATATTGTTTTTGTTACTAACACCTATTTATCAAGATATGGGAGAACTACGCCGAGGGTGAAAAAGTTTCGAACGTGTCCGCTTCTGAATCCAATGAACAGGAAATTCTCAAGGTTTGTTTATGAAACTTACATTTTTGTCGTTACTAAAACTAGCAAAGTGGCCGGCAGCCCCGCACGGGCAACAGCTAATTCAGGCTAATTTTAAGGTTTTTAATATTACGCTATTTTGAAAAGTTGCTTTTCTGGAAGTTGCTGAAGGTAAAATGTAACAAAGTTTCTTAATTATGAAAATCAAGCTGTTTCCATTGGGTGAGTTATGCTAAATTAGTAATTACTGGCATTTGCCATAATTGGATAGATTGTGACGAAGAACATGTCCATAGGATATTTTCAGACAAGCTACAAACTTCCCACTATCATATTAGCAAAAAGAAAAAAAGGTTTTACACAACAATACAAGGGATCCAACTTCCTGTTAAATAGCGGTTGGTATGTTATATCCATAGATACTAAGAAAGCATATAAATAATTTCATACCTTACTAATAATGATTACAAGGGTAATATTACAATACAAATAACGTATATGTCAGAATGTTTAAATCAAAATTAGTTAAGGAAGGCATCAATAGCTATGTGTGCTCTGTTAGTAAATAGCGGTTGGTATGTTATATCCATAGATACTAAGAAACCATATTAATAATTTCATACCTTACTAATAATGATTACAAGGATAATATTACAATACGAATAACATATATGTCAGAATGTTTAAATCAAAATTAGTTAAGAAAGGCATCAATAGCTATATGTGCTCTGCTTATAACACTAACCTATTCGATTTCAAATTTTTGTAAGATACAATGGCAACTATTTCAAAAGATAAAATCATGAAAGGAAGACAATAGCTAACGAAATGTATAGTTGCTTGATATTATTTCAGTTGCGGTAGCAGCAACACGTTGATAAATTGGGGTTTGGCCAGTGGACTAGTTTGGCTCAATCCGCAAAACCAAACCATATCGTACCACAAAGAGAAAAACAAACAATTTTGCTAAAGCACATCTAGATGTGACATAAGTATTGCACATCTAAGTCATATGTCATTGATCTTATCCGGAGATTCGTGTGGGTATTTTCTTTTTTCCTTTTTCTTTTCCTTTTTATGCTTGATTGTATCACTTAGATGTGCAATAACTAGGGCACATCAAGATGTGCCCTAGACAAACCCAAAAACAAATAATCAGATTGTCAAACATTAAGCCAGGAAATATAGGAATATATCTTTAGTGTATTTTGTAAACAAATATAACTGTTTCAGTCTTTTCTTTTTTCTGGAAGACACAGGAGATCTGCGTGCCGATATATAAGACAGAGAGGAACAAACATATACAGGGTTTGGTCATGGTGGCGCTCGCAGGCAGCCCCTAGACAGAGTCCATAACACATTAATCAAAGATTACTCTCTTAAGACTACCATTTCCCACCTTCGCCCATTCACGACCGGTACTAGAAATCTTTTCATACACTACCGACGGCTGAGAAGAAACATTCCTGAAGATCCTTTGGTTCCTTTCTAGCCAGATGCATCGCAGCGCACACAGGATCAGAGAGTTCACCCCCTTGCGCAGTTTCGGGTGCACAGCCTGTTTGCAGGTCGGTCCACCAATCGATGATGCTGGCATCCGGAGCTGGGGCAAGCATCTGGTAGTCAATCCATTGGAGAGAGTTGGAGCAATTATAACTGTTTTAATCTAAATACTCCCTCCGTCCGGAAATACTTGTCACAGAAATGGATATAAATGGATGTATCTAAAACTAAAATACATATAGATACATCCATTCCTCCGACAAGTATTTCCGGACGGAGGGAGTACCATTTAAAGGTTCTCACCTGATATGGCACTATCAACTTTGAGAATTGATATCAATAGAAAAAAAATACTTATTTAAACTTGAAAATCAAAACCATGACAGAGAAGTACATATCAGATTTGCAGTTACGCAAGATAATAAGAAAATAAAAAAAATACACAATCATTGTATTAAGCTTATGAAAAGTCAAAAGGCTTTATTGCTTATAAACTGGAGATAATGTACATGCAACAACGTGATACCTGTGTAGTTTAAATAAAACCATCAAATTTAAGGTATGCCGTCAACGAACTAATCCTGAAGATCAAAATAAAATATTTTGTTTAGTACCCAATACCTGTATAACATACACGGAGCTGAAACTGCACCTAAAATACCTCAGCAGCTCTGCAGGCTGCAGCCAGCACTACCGATCCTTGTAGACCAAGTTCATATTTAGAAGGATATGGAAATACCAATCCGTCTTGTCCTAGTCCCGTGGTGGCACCTGCCGTCCCTGCAGTGGCTTTCCAGGCGGCAAAGCATGCAGCCAACGGCGCTCGAGCGGTACCTCCTGACATCATACTGCAAGGTCTGAAGGATCTCAGCCGGTGCTGTCGCTCGCGCTCGACAAGCCCTGGTGGTGTTCGTCCTCGCGGAGCACCCCCTGTGCTGGAGTGTCTTATGGATCTTTTGCCGGTGCTGCTGCTCGCGCTTGACATGGGCGTCCTGGTGGTGTTCGTCTTCGCTACTGGAGTCCTTATCTCCCACGCAACTTGTAGCTTAGGCAGGAAAATATATGTTTTTAAATTACAAAGCTCAAGTTTAGAACTACGTGGGACATATTAAGTTGAGAGGCCCATTGGAGTCCTTATCTCCCACGTAGCTTGTAGTTTAGGCAAGAGAAAATAGTTTCCATGTTACGATTACGAAGATAAGTTTAGATCTACGTGACACATTAAGCTGATAGGCTCACTAAGCCTTTTATATTACGAAGATCGAGCCGCTATAGTTACTTAATTTATGAAGGTCCACCAGACGAATGGTCATTATATTTTTTATTAACATGGGTTTTTCTAGCCTATTTTCCTAATTTTGATCCGTATTGTGGTTTTCGTATATACTCCCTCCGTTTCTTTTTAGTCTGCATATAAGATTTGGTCAAAGTCAAACTTAGTAAAGTTTGACCAACTTTGTTGGAAAAAATATCAGCATCTACAATACTAAAGCTATATGGTATGAAAATTAATTTCATGATGCATCAAACAATATTGATTTCATATTGTGTGAATCTTGATATTTCTTTTCTATAAACTTAGTCAAAGTTGACAAAGTTTGACTTTCATCAAATCTTATATGCAGACTAAAAAGAAACGGAGGGAGTATAATATAATAGAATAGATAGTACTGATATGGCTTTGTTACCTGAGTTCAGGTTGTTGCTACTGAAGTTCTTGGTGGTGGAAAGTTCTATGCCCAGGCAGTAGGTGACCAGAGAGTATCTTCCATCCAACAACAGCTTGCATCGTTGAAATTTAAAGAGGCACCAGTCATTGGTGCTTTTAATCCTGTGAAGGGAGAGATGGTTCTTGCTCAGTTTAACCTCGACAACTCCTGGAATAGAGCCATGGTATGGCTACAGTTAATTCACTCATGTTAAAACTAACTAATTATTCCTGTCTCAAGGTCATAGATTGCACTAACCGCAGTAGCTTATTTTTTCCCCAAATGATAAGTGCCACACGTCAGGTGTGTGGCACTCCGACCCTGACGTTTTACGATGGCAATTCCAGTCACGCAAAGATGGCAAATTCCAGTGACGCACGGCAAGTTTCTGTGAAAAATAAACTGAAGCACGAAAGTTGCCATGCTTGCCAACTAAAGTTGCCATCCTCACATAGCTTAACTTGCCATAAAAAATGTTCAGAGTTGCCATGTGTTCGTACCTGACGTGTGGCACTTACCAGGGACCTATTTTTCCTATAACTTTGCTGGAAGATCATTTATTATATCTAATTATCTAAAGTTTTCCTTGCAAACCATTTTCTGTGGCATTAGTTTAATATGTCTACCAGCACCCCCTTTGTGAGTCAATCTGTGCTCTCAGTTACTTGTAAGTAGTAACTCTACAATTGGTTATAAGTTTCAGACTGGTTTCGGCCATTTCTTTAATAGACACCTATCATTAGACGCTTAAATTGGGAATTGGTGTGCTTGTTTAAATCATTTAGTTGAAGTAATAGATGTTTAGAGTGTCAGACTTGAGTACCTAACAGTGCAGATGACCATAATACTATTAGCAGTATCTTGCCAAGTTGACAGTATTGTTGGACATACGTGGTTGATGTCTCGTTTTAGTGCAATGTTACATGCTTATATTTGTTCTTCTTGTGACTAGTTTTAGATTTTCACAGATAATGAAATGACACAATATCCTAAAGGAGAATTTCTATTATAACTCATGCAGATTGTTAATGGACCCCGAGCTGTAGATTCTGTAGATGACCAGTTTGAAGTATTCTACATTGACTTTGGTAACCAAGAAGTGGTTCCTTACAATCGCATACGACCTGCGGACCCATCAGTATCCTCCTCTCCTCCTCTTGCTCAGCTGTGCAGCCTTGCCTTAATAAAAGTGCCTGGTCTGGAAGATGATTATGGTCAGGAAGCAGCAGAGTATCTTAGCGAATGTTTGCTAAGCAGTTCAAAACAATACCGGGCAATGATCGAAGAGCGCGACACTTCCGGTGGAAAAGTAACGAGACAAGGCACTGGAACTGTTCTCATTGTGACTCTTGTTGACCCAGAGACAGAATCCAGCATCAGTGCTGCCATGCTTGAGGTTTGTGCTATTAATTGTTATATATTTTGAATTGCTGTTGTGCTTATGTTACATGCTGGTGAGTTTCTTCCAAGTTTGCTTTGATCTTTCCATGAGGAGCTTCCTTATGAAAATATTTTGTTGTGAAAAATAGGCTGCAGAATATTGCTTAAGTAGTTTGGGTAGGTTTCAACAATAGTAATGACTCACATTTTTTTAATATTGATCTTGAAAATGATACAATAGTAATGAAATGTCCACTTTTCTAGACCTTCCATGTGTTTTTTCCTTTGAGAAGTGTAACTTCCAAATGCTACTCCCTCCAATCCAAAATAAGTGTCGTGGTTTTAGTTCAAATTAGTTTACCATGACACTAATTTTGGATCGGAGGGAGTATGAATTAGGATTTCATATCCATAAGAATGACTGGTTTTTTATGTTGGCTTGCTCGGGCTTGGGACCGGCTATATTTAAAAAGCTATCTTCATTCCTAATAGCATACCCTAACTTGCTTTTGACAAAAGAATTTGTTGTTGCATCTTCATCCCTAATATGTGTAGGAAGGGCTTGCTCGACTTGAAAGGAGCAAGAGATGGGACACCAAGGAGAGGAAGAAGGCTCTTGAGAATCTGGAACAGTTCCAGGAGAAAGCGAAGAAGGAAAGGCTGCGGCTGTGGCAGTATGGAGACGTCGAATCCGATGAGGATGAGCAAGCTCCAGGTGGAAGGAAACACACATTGTGTCGGTAGATGGGAGTAGGCCGCTAAAGACAGCGTGGCATGTTCAATTGGTCATGGTTTAGCTTTGAAGTTTTGGACGCCGTGAGTTTATATGGAAACCAGTGAGAGGACTCTATTTATGCAATTAGAACAGAACTATACATTGTTTTTCCCCGAAGCACAATAAGGCCGTGTCCAGGTGGACTGCATTTTGTAGAGATAGAACATATAATGTCGAGAATTGCAGTCAATGGAAATTCAGGATTGGTACTTAAATATACCAATACAGTATTTTTTTATAGATAAAAGGCTTATGCCTGACTTTATAAAACGAAAAAATTAATGCTCACACGTGTGGCATCTTGCACATTGCCTATACGCCTTCATCATCACTTATTTTGCCACGTATGAACAGATAACATCAGCAGGAATCTTTTTAGTTTTCGGCTTAAAAATGTTTTATCTCTTAATTAAAAAATTAAATTAAAAATTCGTTTTCATCATTAAATCCGTCTCGACGAGATCTTCAAAACTAGATCCCATATTGATATGTTTCAACGATTTTTTTTCCCCAAAAGTTGCCATGATGTTTACACTGTAGGTGCTATAGTGCTTAAACTAAAGTTGCCACGTGGCAATTTTAGTTTGTAGAGCATGACAATTTTAGTTTTTTTTATGATGACAATTTCAATACTTTGACCATGAAAGTTATTTTTTGTATGAACCATGGCAATTTTAAGTGTATGTATCATGGCAATTTTAGTTTATGGTTTATGGCAAGTCTAGTGTCTTAATCCCTCATTTTATAATATGTCAAAATTTACTTTTAAATGTATAAGAAAATAACTAAAACATATCATGGCAACTTCAGTGTAAACATCATGGCAATTCATGTGCAATAGACATGGCAAATTTTAACAAAAAAATTGTCAAAATATATTGATATGAGATCTAGTTTCGAAGATCTCGTCGTGAGTGATTTAATGGTGAAAACAAATTTTCAATCGGATTTTTCATTTAAGAGATCAAACATTTTAAAAACTGAAAATCCAAAAAGATTCTCATATGCATGCATGCGGTGACGTGACGTAGTCTGTGTGTTATAAGGCATGTGGGCGGGTTTGGCTCCTACCACACGTGTAGGCGTTAGCATTGTTCTTATAAAAAAAGGGCGATGCTAGGCGCCGGCGCGCCGGCGCTAATTTTGGGCCGGTCCAGCCACAGTCGTTCGATCTGACCTCGATCGATCGTCCGATCTGGCTCTCTCCTTCCCCGTTGACTCGTCTTCTACCTCCCACCAATCTCAGAAAGAAAAACCACCTCTGCGCCCACACACCGTCGCCTCTCCGTGTGCATCTCCTGTTGGAAATATGCCCTAGAGGCAATAATAAAATGGTTATTATTATATTTCCTTGTTCGTGATAATTGTTTATTGTTCATGCTATAATTGTATTAACTGGAAACTGTAATACATGTGTGAATACATAGACCACAACATGTCCCTAGTAAGCCTCTAGTTGACTAGCTCGTTGATCAAGAGATGGTTATGGTTTCCTGACCATGGACATTGGATGTCATTGATAACGGGATCACATCATTAGGAGAATGATGTGATGGACAAGACCCAATCCTAAGCATAGCACAAGATCGTGTCGTTCGTTTGCTAAGAGCTTTTCTAATGTCAAGTGTCATTTCCTTAGACCATGAGATTGTGCAACTCCCGGATACCGTAGGAATGCTTTGGGTGAACCAAACGTCACAACGTAACTGGGTGGCTATAAAGGTGCACTACAGGTATCTCCGAAAGTGTCTGTTGGGTTGGCACGAATCGACACTGGGATTTGTCACTCCGTATGACGGAGAGGTATCTCTGGGCCCACTCGGTAATGCATCATCATAATGAGCTCAATGTGACTAAGGAGTTAGCCACGGGATCATGCGTTACGGAACGAGTAAAGAGACTTGCCGGTAACGAGATTGAACGAGGTATTGGGATACCGACGATCGAATCTCGGGCAAGTAACATACCGATAGACAAAGGGAATTGTATACGGGATTGATTGAATCCTCGACATCGTGGTTCATCCGATGAGATCATCGTGGAACATGTGGGAGCCAACATGGGTATCTAGATCCCGCTGTTGGTTATTGACCGGAGAGTCGTCTCGGTCATGTCTGCATGTCTCCAGAACCCGTAGGGTCTACACACTTAAGGTTCGGTGACGCTAGGGTTATAGAGATATTAGTATGCGGTAACCCGAAAGTTGTTCGGAGTCCCGGATGATATCCCGGACATCACGAGGAGTTCCGGAATGGTCCGGAGGTAAAGATTTGTATATAGGAAGTCCAGTTTCGGCCAGCGGGAAAGTTTCGGGGGTCACCGGTATTGTACCGGGACCACCGGAAGGGTCCCGGGGGTCCACCGGGTGGGGCCACCTATCCCGGAGGGCCCCATGGGCTGAAGTGGGAAGGGAACCAGCCCCTGGTGGGCCGGTGCGCCCCCCATGGGCCTCCCCCTGCGCCTAGGGTTGGAAACCCTGGGGGTGGGGGGCGCCCCACCTGACTTGGGGGGCAAGTTTCCCTCCTTGGCCGCCGCCCCCCCTTGAGATTGGATCTCTAGGGCCGGCGCCCCCTACAGGGCCCTATATAAAGAGGGGGGGAGGGAGGGCAACCGCACCCAAGCCCTGGCGCCTCCCTCTCCCTCCCGTGACACATCTCCCTCCTCCCGCAGCGCTTGGCGAAGCCCTGCTGGTATCCCGCTACTTCCACCATCACGCCGTCGTGCTGCTGGATCTCCATCAACCTCTTCTCCCCCCTTGCTGGATCAAGGAGGAGACGTCGCTGCTCCGTACGTGTGTTGAACGCGGAGGTGCCGTCCGTTCGGCGCTAGGATCATCAGTGATTTGGATCACGACGAGTATGACTCCATCAACCCCGTTCTCTTGAACGCTTCCGCTCGCGATCTACAAGGGTATGTAGATGCACTCCTCTCTCTCGTTTCTAGATGACTCCATAGATTGATCTTGGTGACGCGTAGAAAATTTTGAATTATTGCTACGTTCCCCAACAGTGGCATCATGAGCCAGGTCTATGCATAGATTCTATGCACGAGTAGAACACAAAGTAGTTGTGGGCGATGATTTGTTCAATTTGCTTACCGTTACTAGTCTTATCTTGATTCGGCGGCATTGTGGGATGAAGCGGCCCGGACCGACCTTACACGTACTCTTACGTGAGACAGGTTCCACCGACTGATATGCACTTGATGCATAAGGTGGCTAGCGGGTGTCTGTCTCTCCCACTTTAGTTGGATCAGATTCGATGAAAAGGGTCCTTATGAAGGGTAAATAGCAATTGGCATATCACCGTTGTGGCTTTTGCGTAGGTAAGAAACGTTCTTGCTAGAAACCCATAGCAGCCACGTAAAACATGCAACAACAATTAAAGGACGTCTAACTTGTTTTTGCAGGGTATGCTATGTGATGTGATATGGCCAAAAGGATGTGATAAATGATATATGTGATGTATGAGATTGATCATGTTCTTGTAATAGGAATCACGACTTGCATGTCGATGAGTATGACAACCGGCAGGAGCCATAGGAGTTGTCTTAATTTATTGTATGACCTGCGTGTCAATGAAAAACGCCATGTAACTACTTTACTTTATTGCTAACCGTTAGCCATAGTAGTAGAAGTAATAGTTGGCGAGACAACTTCATGAAGACACGATGATGGAGATCATGGTGTCATGCCGGTGACGAAGGTGATCATGCCGCGCCTCGAAGATGGAGATCAAAAGGCGCAAGATGATATTGGCCATATCATGTCACTTTATGATTTGCATGTGATGTTTGTCATGTTTACATCTTATTTGCTTAGAACGACGGTAGCATAAATAAGATGATCCCTCACTAAAATTTCAAGAGATGTGTTCCCCCTAACTGTGCACCGTTGCGAAGGTTCGTTGTTTCGAAGCACCACGTGATGATCGGGTGTGATAGATTCTAACGTTCGCATACAATGGGTGTAAGCCAGATTTACACATGCGAAACACTTAGGTTGACTTGACTAGCCTAGCATGTACAGACATGGCCTCGGAACACAAGAGAACGAAAGGTCGAACATGAGTCGTATAGTAGATACGATCAACATAGAGATGTTCACCGTTGATGACTAGTCCGTCTGACGTGATGATCGGACACAGTCTAGTCGATTCGGATCATGTATCACTTAGATGACTAGAGGGATGTCTATCTAAGTGGGAGTTCATTAAATAATCAGATGAACTTAATTGTCATGAACATAGTCAAAAGGTCTTTGCAAATTATGTCATAGCTTACGCTTTAGTTCTACTGTTTAAGATATGTTCCTAGAGAAAATTTAGTTGAAAGTTGATAGTAGCAATTATGCGGACTGGGTCCGTAAACTGAGAATTGTCCTTATTGCTGCACAGAAGGCTTATGTCCTTAATGCACCGCTCGGTGTGCTGAACCTCGAGCGTCGTTTGTGGATGTTGCGAACATCTGACATACACGTTTTGATGACTACGTGATAGTTCAATGCGTAATGTTAAAACGGTATAGAATTGAGGCACCGAAGACGTTTTGAAACATCGCAGAACATGTGAGATGTTCCAAAGACTAAAATTGGGATTTCAGACTAGTGCCCACGTCAAGAGGTATGAGACCTCTGACAAGTTTCTTAACCTGCAAACTAAGGGAGAAAATCTCAATCGTTGAGCATGTGCTCAGATTGTCTGAGTACTACAATCGCTTGAATCGAGTGGGAGTTAATCTTCCAGATGAGATATTGATGTTTCTCCATAGTCACTGCCACCAAGCTATTAGAGCTTCGTGATGAACTATAACATATCAGGGATAGACATGATGATCCTTGAGCAATTCGCGATGTTTGACACCGCGAAAGTAGAAATCAAGAAGGAGCATCAATTGTTGATGGTTAGTAAAACCACTAGTTTCAATAGGGGCAAGGTACAGAAGGGATACTTCATGAAACGCAAATCAGTTGCTGCTCCAGTGGAGAAACCCAAGGTTGAACCAAAACCCGAGACTAAGTGCTTCTGTAATGGGGGGAACGGTCACTGAAGCAGAACTACCATAGATACTTCGTAGATGAGAAGGCTGGCAAGGTCGACAGAAGTATATTGGATATACATTATATTAATGGGTACTTTACTAGTACTCCTAGTAGCACCAGGGTATTAGATACCAGTTCGGTTGCTAAATGTTAGTAACTCGAAATAAAAGCTGCGGAATGAACGGAGACTAGCTAAAGGTGAGATGACGATATGTGTTGGAAGTGTTTCCAAGGTTGATGTGATCAAGCATCGCATGCTCCCTCTACCATCGAGATTGGTGTTAAACCTAAATAATTGTTATTTGGTGTTTGCATTGAGCATAGACATGATTGGATTATGTTTATCGCAATATGGTTATTCATTTAAGGAGAATAATGGTTACTATACTATGTTTATTTGAGTAATACCTTCAATGGTCTTGCACCTAAAATGAATGGTTCATTGAATCTCGATCGTAGTGATACACATGTTCATGCCAAAAGATATAAAATAGTGATGATAGTACCACATACTTGTGGCACTGCCATTTGAGTCATATTGGTATAAAGCGCATGAAGAAGCTCCATGTTGATGGATTTTTGGACTCACTCGTTTTTGAAAAGATTGAGACATGCGAACCATGTCTATTGGTAGATATGCATGAAGAAACTCCATACAGATGGATCGTTTGGACTCACTTGATTTTGAATCACTTGAGACATGCAAATCATAACACATGGGCAAGATGACTGGAAGGCCTCGTTTTCAGTAAGATGAAACAAGAGAGCAACTTGTTGGAAGTAATACATTTGATGTGTGCAGTCCAATGAATGCTGAGGCACGCAGTGGATATCGTTATGTTCTTACTTCACAAATGATTTGAGTAGATGCTGAGAATATTTACTTGATGAAACACAAGTCTGAATTATTGAAAGGTTCAAGTAATTTCAGAGTGAAGTTGAAGATCGTCGTGACAAGAGGATAAAATGTCTATGATATGATCATAGAGATGAATATCTGAGCTACGAGTTTGGCACACAATTAAGACATTGTGGAAATTGTTTCACAACTAATACCGCCTGGAACACCATAGTGTGATGGTGTGTCCGAACATCATAACTGCACCCTATTGGATATGGTGCATACCATGATGTCTCTTTTCGAATTACACTATCGTTTATGGGTTAGGCATAGAGACAACCGCATTCACTTTAAATAGGGCACCACGCAATTCCGTTGAGACGACACCGTATGAACTATGGTTTAAAGAAACCTAAGCTGTCGTTTCTTAAAAGTTTGGGGCTGTGACGCTTATGTGGAAAAGTTTCAGGCTGATAAGCTCGAACCCAAAGCGGATAAATGCATCTTCATAGAATACCCAAAACAGTTGGGTATACCTCCTATTTCACATCCGGAAGCAAAGTGATTGTTTCTAGAAACATGTCCTTTCTCGAGGAAAAGTTTCTCTCGAAAGAATTGAGTGGGAGGATGGTGGAGACTTGATGAGGTTATTGAACCGTCACTTCAACTAGTGGGTAGCAGGGCACAGGAAGTTGTTCCTGTGGCACCTATACCAATTGAAGTGGAAGCTTATGATGGTGATCATGAAACTTCGGATCAAGTCACTACCAAACCTCGTAGGTCGACAAGGATGCGTACTACTTCAGAGTGGTACGTAATCCTGTCTTGGAAGTCATGTTGCTAGACAACAATGAACCTACGAGCTGTGGAGAAGCGATGGTGGGCCCGGATTCCGACGAATGGCTCGAGGCCATAAAATCCGAGAGGATCCATGTATGAAAACAAAGTATAGACTTTGAAAGAACTACTTGATAGTCATAAGGCTGTTGGGTACAGATGGATTTTAAAAGGGAAGACATATAATGATGGTAAGAATCACCATTAAGAAAGCTCGACTTGTCATTAAGATGTTTTCCGGCAAGTTCAAGGAGTTGACTGCGATGAGACTTTCTCACTCGTAGCGATGCTAAGAGTCTGTTGGAATTATATTAGCAGTTACTGCATTATTTATGAAATCTTGCAGATAGGATGTCAAAACATTGTTTCCTCGACGATTTTCTTGAGGAAAGGTTGTATGTGATACAACCAGAAGGTTTTGTCAATCCTGAAAGATGCTGACAAGTATGCAAAGCTCCAGCAATCCTTCTAAGGATTGGAGTAAGCATCTCGGAGTTGGAATGTACGCTTTGATGTGATGATCAAAGTTTTGGGTTTTTACAAAGTTTATGAGAAACTTGTATTTCCAAAGAAGTGAGTGGGAGCACTATAGAATTTTTGATGAGTATATGTTGTTAACATATTGTTGATCAGAAATGATGTAGAATTTCTGGAAAGCATCCGGGGTTATTTGAAAAGTGTTTTTCAATGAAAAACCTGGATTAAGCTACTTGAACATTGAGCATCAAGATCTATAAGGATAGATCAAAACGCTTAATAGTACTTTCAAATGAATACATACCATGACAAGATTTTGAAGGAGTTCAAAATAGATCAGCAAAGAAGGAGTTCTTGGCTGTGTTACAAGGTGTGAGTATTGAGTAAGACTCAAGGCCTGACCACGACAGAAGAGAGAGAAAGGACGAAGGTCGTCCCCTATGCTTTAGACGTAGGCTCTACAATATGCTATGCTGTGTACCGCACCTGAAATGTGCCTTGCCATGAGTTAGTCAAGGGGTACAATAGTGATCCGGGAATGGATCACATGACAGCGGTCGAACTTGTCCTTAGTATCTAGTGGACTAAGGAATTTTCTCGATTGTGGAGGTGGTAAAAGAGTTCGTCGTAAAGGGTTACGTCGATGCAAACTTTGACACTAATCCGGATGACTCTGAGTAGTAAACCGGATTCGTATAGTAGAGCAGTTATTTGGAATAGCTCCAAGTAGCGTGTGGTAGCTGCATCTACAAAATGACATAGAGATTTGTAAAGCACACACGGATCTGAAACGTTTAGACCCGTTGACTAAAACCTCTCTCGTAAGCATAACATGATCAAACCCTAGAACTCATTGAGTGTTAATCACATGGTGATGTGAACTAGATTATTGACTCTAGTAAACTCTTGGGTATTAGTCACATGGCGATGTGAACTTTGAGTGTTAATCACATGGTGATGTGAACTAGATTATTAACTCTAGTGCAAGTGGGAGACTGTTGAAAATATGCCCTAGAGGCAATAATAAAATGGTTATTATTATATTTCCTTGTTCATGATAATTGTCTATTGTTCATGCTATAATTGTATTAACTGGAAACTGTAATACATTTGTGAATACATAGACCACAACATGTCCCTAGTAAGCCTCTAGTTGACTAGCTCGTTGATCAAGAGATGGTTATGGTTTCCTGATAACGGGATCACATCATTAGGAGAATGATGTGATGGACAAGACCCAATCCTAAGCATAGCACAAGATCGTGTCGTTCGTTTGCTAAGAGCTTTTCTAATGTCAAGTGTCATTTCCTTAGACCATGAGATTGTGCAACTCCCGGATACCGTAGGAATGCTTTGGGTGAACCAAACGTCACAACGTAACTGGGTGGCTATAAAGGTGCACTACAGGTATCTCCGAAAGTGTCTGTTGGGTTGGCACGAATCGACACTGGGATTTGTCACTCCGTATGACGGAGAGGTATCTCTGGGCCCACTCGGTAATGCATCATCATAATGAGCTCAATGTGACTAATGAGTTAGCCACGGGATCTTGCGTTACAGAACGAGTAAAGAGACTTGCCGGTAACAAGATTGAACGAGGTATGGGGATACCGACGATCGAATCTCGGGCAAGTAACATACCGATAGACAAAGGGAATTGAATACGAGATTGATTGAATCCCCGACATCGTGGTTCATCCGATTAGATCATCGTGGAACATGTGGGAGCTAATATGGGTATCCAGATCCCGCTATTGGTTATTGGCCAGAGAGGTGTCTCGGTCATGTCTGCATGATTCCCGAACGTAGGGTCTACACACTTAAGGTTCAGTGATGCTAGAGTTGTTATGGGAAATAGTATGTGGTTACCGAAGGTTGTTCAGAGTCCCCGATAAGATCCCGGACATGACGAGGAGCTCCGGAATGGTCCGGAGGTGAAGATCGGTATATTGGACGAACGGTATTGGAGTCCGGAATTGTTCCGGGGGTACCAGGCTATGGTCAGCATGTCCTAAAGGGGTTTCGGAGACCCCGACAAGCGTTTGGGGGCCTTATGGGCCAAGGGGAAGGGGCAAACCAGCCCACTAAGGGGCTGTGCGCCCCTCCCAACCCCTCTCACATAACCAGGAGAGGTGGGGGCGCCACCCCTAGGGCAGCCGCCCCTCCCGGCTTGGGGGGCAAGTTTCCTAGGGGGTGGGGGCGCCCAAACCCATCTAGGGTTTCCCCTGGCCGCCGCCTCCTCCTCTAGATCCATCTAGAGGGGCCGACCCCCTCTCCCCTTCCCCCTACCTATATATAGTGAGGGGGTGGGAGGGCAGCCACACCCTTCCCTTGGCGCAGCCCTCTCCTCCTCCTCCTCCTCCTCCTCCTCCGTAGTGCTTAGCGAAGCTCTGCTGGAGAACCACGAGCTCCATTGCCACCACGCCGTCGTGCTGCTGGAGTTCTCCCTCAACTTCTCCTCTCCCTTTGCTGGATCAAGAAGGAGGAGACGTCCCCGGGCTGTACGTGTGTTGAATGCGGAGGCGCCGTCCGTTCGGCGCTAGATCGGATCCTCCGCGATTTGAATCGCCGCGAGTACGACTCCATCAATCGCGTTCTTGTAACGCTTCCGCTTAGCGATCTTCAAGGATATGAAGATGCACTCTCTCTCTCGTTGCTAGAATCTCCTAGATTGATCTTGGTGACACGTAGGAAAATTTTGAATTATTACTATGTTCCCCAACAGGCGCGGCTTCAACCGCTCGTTCCGGCTGCCAACGGCCCCCGGCGCGACCTCAACCGCCGGATCCGCCCGCCATCGGCCCCTGGCGCGGCCTCACCTCTGCTTCCTCCTCCCACGCTGGCACCAGCCCGGCCCCTCCTCCTCTGCTCCAACACGCACAAGCCCCCCCTGTCCTTTGCAAATTGGTTGCCCGCCGCCAGCCCTCCAGATCCACTGCCTCCAGTTTCACCACTGGCCACCGGAGTCCAGCAGTATGTATGGCGTGCAGTATTCATGGATCTGGCGTCCGTGGAGGAGCTCCACCTCGCGCCAGCTTGACCTCCTCCTCCACGCCATGCCTCCGACTAGAGAGAGCAGTTCGCTCGGGATCTTCAAGTGGTTCGGTTGCCGCGTAGGTGCAGTGTGAAGACCCATCGCATCGTTTTTTTTGGACTGCTGCCTTCCAGCAAGGCCGCCGCCCTTGAGCACGTGCGTCCTCTGTCGCCATGAGATCAAAGACGAGCAGCAGCTCACTGGGCTTGGAGCTCACAATTTTTGTGTGTATTTTTCAGTATTTTTGTTGTTGATTTTGGTCATGCAGTCTACCGCGTGAGTGTACGCAGCACACCCGTCGTCACCGTGCAGTCCCTGGGCTTGGGGCTCACAATTTTCTGTGTGTATTTTTTTAGTTTTTTTGCGGTTGATTTTGGTCATGCAGCCCACTGCGTGAGTGTAAGCAGCACAACCATCGTCCAAATGTGTGGGTGGAAGCAGCCATGTGCACGATGCGAGCGTTTCGTGCGGTGCGGACATGCAATTCGCCAGCGACGACGCCCTAGAATAGTAGCCGCCCATGCACAGTTCAGAAGAGCTTCTTTTGCTCTTTTTTCTATAGATTTCTAACAACATTTGTTGCTCTGTATAGTACCCAAGTTTGTTGCTCCACTGTTTATTTGAAGTTCATTTGAAGTTCCATTTTGTTGTTTATGAGAAACGCGGAGAGAAAAAGGGTACTGCCTAGTGCATTTGAAGTTCATTTGGTAGTAAGAAAAATGGATGGTAATTTTGCATAAGCAAGTCTTTGCCGTGTTGTACAGTTGGGTACTCCGTCGTTGATTCTGCTATGTACTGGATGGCTGTGTAGCTGTGTAAAATATGTTTTGAAGCTCACTTTGTTCTCTCACGAAGTTCGCCATAAAACTCCTTTGTGGTTCACTTGGTGATCCGAAACAAAAACACCTCGAAAAGCAGCTCACTTCTCATTACATGTGGTTCACTTGCTCAGTCCATGCGGTCCACTCGTCCGGTCTACGCGTGTAAAAAATAGTGAGTTTGAAAAAAACTCATGCGGCTCATTTTCGGTAGTGTCGCGGCCCGTTTACGGTAGTCTCGAGGTTCACTTTTCGATAGTGTTGCGGTTCACCAACGCTCGACATGAAGTGCACTCGACCTCGTTTGGAAAAATTTACGTCCCGCTAATAAGAAATCATGCAGTGCACCTGTCTGTCCTATGAAGTGCGGGTTTTAGTCTGAAGCAGTGCACTCCACCTCGTTTGGGAAAATTTAAGTCGCACAAAAAAGAAATCAGGCAGTGCACTTGTCTGTCCAATGAAGTGCGGTTTTTAGTCTAAATAAGTGCGGTTTTCTGTTTGATGCAGTACGGCCCATTTACGGTAGTCTCAAGGTTCACTTTTCATAGTATTGCGGTTCACTAACACTCGGTATGAAGTGCACTCCACGTCGTTTAGGAAAATTTACGTCCCACAAAAAAGAAATCATGCAGTGCACTTGTTTGTCCGATGAAGTGCAGTTTTTAGTCTAAAAGAAATGCGGTTTCTGTCTGATGCAGTACATACGACGATTTTGGTGTCGCGAAAAAACAGAGTGTCTGCATTTCGTTAAAATCAAAATTGCTCCTAAACCGTAATGAATCGGAGAGAGTGTTCTACATGAAAAAGTTGCGCCTCATCGATATCTTTCCAATGACGTATATCATTTCGACGAGCGGTTTGTAAAAATTTCGCGAAAAAGGCCGCTGCCTCTCTTGTCAGCTGCACGATTTTCAAAATTAACTAAAAACCCTAAGGAATCTTAAAAACATTTCAACATATGGAAGTTGCGCCTCGTTCGTAGATTTCCAACGGCATATCATACGCCTCATTTCGACAAACAGTTAGAAAACTGGAGCGAAAACAGTACCGAAAATTTCAGAAAAATTGAAAAACAGAATTCCGCGATTTACTAAATTTGAAACTGCTCTTAAACCGTAACGAATTAGAGAAAATAATAGATATGAAAAAGAAGCGCCTCGATGATATTTTTGCAACGGTGTATCATTTGCTTCATTCCGACAAGCGGTTTAGAAGAAATCGCAAAAAAACGCTCGCTGCCACTCGTCATGGGCCGCACCATTTTCAAAACTGCTCTTAAACCGTGTGGAATCTCGAAAAGTGTTCAACATGTCGAAGTAGCGCCTAATCCATAGGTTTTCAACGGTATATTACACGTCTTGTTCCGACTAACGGTTAAAAAACTAGAGCAAAAAGGGTACCAAAAAAACACATCATGCAATTTTTTGCGACGGGAAGTTCACTCGTGTGAGTACTGCAGCATACTTGGTTCAAACAATGACATGCACTTGCGTTGAGCGTGCAGTGCGGAAGTGTTATCAGAATAGTTATTCTGCTAATATTAGCAGAATAGACGGGCTGTATAGTCACCCTGGGTGAGGAATAATTATTCTTCACCCCCCTCTATTTTACCACCAATGCACTGTAATTTTTATGTTCCGTAAGTTTTGTCTTATTTCTGACTAAAAAGAGACCGTAAGAAAATATATAATCATCGTATAAAATATTTTATGTTATGTAAAATTATAAACATAAAAACATAGTGTAAAATATACATAAACTCCAAATTTTCTTGTCTTATGACCTATATTTTTATTTTCTTATACCAAATTTTACGTAGTGAATCAATAGGAATGTAACTATTTGAATTCCAAATGTAATTTAATTATGAAGTGATCATAAGATTACCTCGGGTGAAGAATAACTTATTCTGCACCCTGGGTTATGAATAGCATCACTATATATATATATAGCAGGAGTGGAAGGGAATACGATGTGCAAGAGATGAAGCACACAGAGGAGCAAAATATGTGGAGAATTCTAGGGGGAAATGAGGGAAGAATGGAGTAAAAACCTTCACTACAGGCAACAGTTCTAGATGGGCATGGACAAGATTCATCGCAATTACTCATCCCTACCACCTGCTTGGGGTGTCGATGCATAGGATCAGGAAGGAATACTCCTTCGCATCCCTGTTCAAGGCGCTCCACATTGACCTCCGATGCTCGCATTGCTGTGCAAGGCGCTCATCAAGGAACACCTATTAAGATATTTATTACAGTGTATGCTTTAGAAATCTCAACCATGATATTTAATGGTACTAAGATATATGTGAACAAACATACATATATGCATATGTAACTAGATGATACCAAATGGACTGTTGTGGAAATTGGTTGCAATATACTATTTTGATGAGATTTGGTTGTCTGGAATTTCATATGAGAATGAAGACTACAACTACATATTGTATTGGTCTATTATATAACTGTAGTATATTTATAGAATATAAGTAGTATTTATCGTGCATGTTAAGATAAATAAAAGTAGTGGGGTTGATGAAGTGGGATGTGCGTATGTAGTATTTCTCATGCATGTTGTGAGTGTGCATGTTGAGATAACTAGAAGTAGTGGGAACCAACTATAAAAGCAACATTTTCAGCAACCCACATTACAATTGTGCATAAAGAACCCTATGACTATTATTTAGCAATACTAGCAAATATGCCTGTGCGTTGCAACGGGAGAAACAAAAGCTAGCACGCCCCTAGTGACTCACCCGTGTTGCCACATCCACTCTTCGCCAACGGCTTCGATGGTAGTTTTGTTGTCCACCTATTTCACAATGAACATGATCAATACCAAGGCCATGAGCTTAGTAACCACGCTCTAGCATCACTTTCATAAGATCTCTCCTGCACCGACATGCAGTTATGTGGATTTGTAATGATGGAGTAAGCCACCCATGTCTCATTACACTTCGTACCCTCTCATACAGTACCAGGTTCCAAGCAAGTTCCAAAAACCAGCGGGTAGGTTAGGGAGCGCCCTGTGTAGCCATGTCGGAGCGGTGAAATACAACATAGATAAAGATAATCATATGCACTTGCTTGTCGCGATTACATGAGGGAGATGTATTTGGGTTGGTTGCATGCATAAAGTGACCGTGGAGAAGTTGAGTCCAAGAGGCGGAGAGGCTAATGTTGCTTCGGAATTGGACATCCATAAAGGTGTCAAGGATAAAACCACGTTTTTTTTACCTTTATACATATGTACCTTATATTGATAGAATTGGTTCGTCCCATCTCCCAAGTATAATGCAATTCCTGGTATTTAATACACACATAAAGAAACAACTAAGATAATATGGCATCACATGTATAATATAAATATACATGCAAAAACAGATAAACTATACTGGGTCCTTCATTATTAAAAAAGAGCCCAGTATGTTTTCACAAAAACCAACAAACATGCTGGTAAGTAATAATCTCAAGGATATTTTTATAATCTTAGGTTGAGAAAACTTCACAAAATAAATATTGTTAGCGCAAGTCGTAGCTTTATCTTAGCTGGTTGATATGATTGCCTTAATGACACTTATCTTGGTCCATTTTTTGTTTTGAGAGGTGCCTTGGTAAGTTCTACTATTCGAATAAAACATAGCAGGTGTTTAGGATCCATAAGCAATGTAAAACAGAATTGCAAGATAGCAACAATATTTAGTCGTGAATGTAATTAATTTACCACTTTCTACATGAAGTACACATATGGGTGGAGATTAATGTATTTAGGTGGTTCATATGGTTGGCTGCAACACTAAATGCATGCACACAATATGATATCCAGGACACATTATATGATATTTAGGCACGCAACATGAACACAAGTTATTGATTTTGTTTCTGGTATTATCTATTTTTTTCATTTTTTTCATTAGTGTTTATCAGGATAGATGGTTTAGCTTTCTCACCCCCCCCCCCCCCCCCTTTATATAAATGATGGTATTTTTAGATAGATATTTTTGGCAAGATTAGATAGCGATTCATAGCTACTTTCTATCTACAAAGCATATAGATGTATGTGGCATACATATACTTGTGGGTATACATAGATATTGCTTATCTTTTATTTCATTTTGTATTAGTACTCCCTCCGTAAACTAATATAAGAGTGTTTAGAATACTAAAATAGTGATCTAAATGCTCTTATATTAGTTTACAGAGGGAGTACAAAATTTAATGACCTTTTTAATAGTTAATTAATTTGCTCTCTTATTAGGCAAAAAATATAAGGACATTTGGATACTGATCCCATGCAAAAAGTTTAAAGGAAAATATATTACTTCACACTGTCCATGTATACATATATGCACACAAGCATCAAATTGTCATATACATATTCATTAACTCATGCCATAAAAAAGGAGGGAGTCGCCTGCCAAGGAGCCATGCACCATAAAATTTAAGAGAAGCACTACCCATAAGGCCATAACGTAAGCACATGCAGGTTAATAATCAAACTCTTAGGCTGGTTTAATTAGCACGTACATAGACCAAACATCGATGATGCATTGACACGGGGGCTGTTCCTGTTGGCGATAGTGTAGATGGAAGGGTCAAGGAGCGATGACTCGTCATAAAAAAACTAATCAACGTAAGTAGTGCTTCAGCTGTTCAGCAAACCTTAGACCTACAGGGTGTAGTGCTGCTCCAGCGACAGCTGAACTCGAAATATTCCTGTGAGTTTCTCCACACGGCAACCTGCCCGATAGCTGAACTTGAAATATTCTTGTGAGTTTCTCCACCCGGCAACCTGCTCGACAAGGGGAACAGCCCTGATCTGCTTCAAACGGATGGCACCAGGTGTCACCTCCTTCGCTGAATCCACAAACGTGAGAAAGATTGGTGACCTGTTCACTTTCGGATGATGACACATCAAGATAACTAAATCTCGTAGATCAAACGGATACCGAACTTTTCCATCTAGCATGTGAGATCCGGAGGAGAGAGCATCGAGGCTTGACTACAATGACACATCGAGGGGATAATAAGGGCAGCAACGTACGATCTATCACTGGAGACGATCCAGCTCTTGTTGTTACTGGAGTTGATCGAGTCGAGGAGGACGTGAGCATGGCAGCGGACATACCCATCAGGAGAGATCGACGCAACCGGCTTCGAGTAACACTGTGGTCGATCGAGAGGAAGACCAAGGGCGTGTTTCCTCGCCTCGGCGCAATTCTTCCTCCATGCGAGATCTCACATAGGTAGGAGAGCACGTGACAGTGTGGGCTTTATTTTCGTGGGCCTCGGCGCGGCTCTTCCTGCTTGGAAGCCATGGCAGCCGTCGTCGTGCTTTTTTGACGCTCTCGCGAGGCCGCACTAACCCGAATCACCCGCGAGATCGACCTCGGTTTTTGCCTGCTCGTCCGGCAGCTCATCTTCTGCTTCGTCGCCTTCCCACCCGGCATCTTATTTATGAGAGGTTTCAGGAAAGGTTGGACTCTGTCCTGATCGTGAGGGAGATGTACGGAAGGATTGATTTCTTCTTTTCTTTTTGCGTGGAAAATGATTGAGAACCGATTCCTTTCCTTTTTAGTGGAAGAACCGATTGGTTCTCTCAATTTCAGAACTACGATTGATTTCTTTTTTTGGGACGTCGATAAGTGCCACACGTGTGGGCGTTAGGGGGTTTGCCCACACATTTTGTGTGGTGTGTAAGAGGAACATCCCACCTACCTATGTGTGGGCAAAACAAGTAATGCCCACACATCTTTCTTTTTCCCCGATCCCTCTCACACGCGTGCGTGTGGGCGAAATAGATAACGCCCACACGCCTCATACGTCAGGCCTCGTACCTCGTGGTCCCGCACGCCCCGCGTACAGTCACCACGTGTCCCACGGTTGCCATGGTCCAGACCCTCGTCCATGTTCGTTTAGTTGCAGTTGCCATGTCGCTGAATTTCGGTTGCCATGTCGGGCAACTACAGTTGCCATGGTTGCTCAACTGCAGTTGCCATGTATGGTCTGGTCTACTGCAGTTGCCATGATTTAAAAACTTTAGGAGTTGCCACCCACTAACACTAGGCAGTTGCCATGTAGCACTACAAAAAGGCATGGCAAAAAAATATGTTCGGGTAAAAGAGAGAGTTGCCATGTTCTCACAAGCACGCTAGGGCAGTTGCCACGTAAAAGAAAGAGTTGCCATCTGCTTACGTGTACGCTAGGGCAGTTGCCATGTACCATGCAAAAACACATGGCAACTCGGATAAAAGAGAGTTGCCATCTGCTTACAAAGCAAAACTAGGGCAGTTGCCATGTGCCCTGCAGAAACACATGACAACTGCCAGCTTTGGGTGTGGGCGAGAAGACAGGCGTGTGGGCGAAGTGATAAACGCCCACACACCAGCCCCCTCTGCGTGCGTGAAAACTGATGTGTGGGCGAATTACTAAACGCCCACACACCAGCCTCCCGTGTGGTGAAAAAGGACGTGTGGGCGACCGGATGAATGTCCACACACCAGTTTAGTCCTACGTGGCACATAAAAACTGCTAGATCGCGCTAAGATTCGTGCAGAATTGGTTGGACGAGGATCCATATGTGTGGGTGAGTTGCCAGATGCCCACACGTGTGGGCGTTAGTGTTTTCGTTTTTAGAACTATGACTACAGTCGGTTTCCTAGTATACGATTTGAAACAGACATGTACGTTCCGTGAGCGTGAAGGGGCCGGCCAGGTGCCTGCGTGAAGGTTTTCTTTCCTTGCGTGTTCGTTTTTTTTTCTTTTTAAAACTGCTTTTAAATCTTGGCTGTCAAATCTCTATGATTAACATAAAATTAACGGATATAAAAGGATGACTTATGAAGAACTATGAACGCCTCCGTCCTTTAATACTAGGTAAAGATTATAGTGTGTTTAACCGTGGTAGCTACATAATAGATTATACCCATTAAAACTACTGTGTGGTGTTTTTTTTTACAAAACAACTATATATTGTATGGTACAAATACTATTAAATAAGTATAACAAATGTGTGCTGCCTTTCGATGCCGAGAATAGTTGGGGAGGAGCGTGGTCGGGTCTTGGCCTGCTCGACGGGTACAACCCTCGGGTAGTTAGTGCCACTTGGTCTTAGGAACAGAAGTGCTCCTCCGGTGGAGAATTTGGTCGTACACATTCTTCAGCCGGTGAAAATCTAGGAACGCATCCCCCACCGTCTTCCACCATCTCGGGGACATGAGTCGGTGAAGGGAGAGAAGCAGCCTGACCCAGAGTGCCGTGTTATTGGAGTGCTCATCAATGAGTTAACTCCGTCTGCTTTGGTAATGCGTTCAACAAGGCTCGGTGGAGTATGTGTTCCTTCTAACTTCATGTGGATAAGTCTCTTATACACTCTTCTCTCTTTAATATATGATACACATACTCGTGCATATTCGAAAAAAAAAGACGTAGACTAACGCTGGCCGTCGTCACCTTGTAGGCATAATCATGGAGCTCCAAGACACCCCCCCCACACCCCCACCCTCGGGCTTTCCCCGCATGGTCTAATAAAGACTTTATCACAAATCGTTGATGCCATAGCCGACCACACATAAAAAAATTTAAACCATGTCATTGCACCATGTACGCACATACAGGGTGACAATGCTTCTATATTTGAGGCAAACTGCAAAATCATAACGATGGTGAATGTTTATTATATGCGGCATATTTACTGGAACTCCTCAACACGACACTACTGAAATCGGTAATTTTGTCGAGTTCCTACGGAACCAGGTAAAGGCCTTAAAGAACTCGGCAAAGTGTTTGTCGATCTCTATGCTCGGCAAAAATGACTCGACTGGTTGAGGGTCGACAAATACAATTATGCCGAGTTTTTCACGGGAACTCAGAAAACAATTACAAAAAGCTTTGCTGATTTTTGAAAAGGGAGAACTCGACAGACTAATTGAGTAGACGAAATGGCCCATTAACTCTGGCGCCATGTGGTTTTTGGAGTTCCTTCACTAGGAACTCCAAAATATTTTGGTCGGGTTCCTTAGAGCATCTCCAACAGCCGTCCAACGCGTGACACGTTAAAAATCAGTTTGCAGCATTTCGATTGTCTGATTTGGCGCGGCGAGGAGCGCTGGCTCCAGCGGCCGCAGTAAATTTAGCGCGCACACGTAGCTCCAGCAGGCGCGTTAAAATGCAGCGCACGCTCTCGCACAAATAATATATGCGCTCCAAACACAAGCAAAAAGATCAAACACAAACAAAATAAATCAACAATAAATAGTTTAATTTTATTATTACAACTCAAACAAATAGTTTATCTTTCAATGCAACAAATAGTTCAACAATACAACATCAAACGCACAAATCATGATGCTCTTTGTCGGCCATTCCAAGCCCACCACTCCTTAATGAGATCCTTCTGAAGATCATCATGCGCTTTGGTACGTCGAATGGCATGATAGGAGGCAACAAAACTGGATACCCTTTCAGCCCTCCGCCGTACTCGCACGGGATGTCCCAAGAGCTCATAGTGAGAGTAGTCTACATCTTGGCCACGCTCATTCTCGATGATCATGTTGTGCATGATCACACAAGCCTGCATGATGTACCAAAGCATCTTTTGATCCCAAAATCTAGCCGGTCCTCTCGCAATATCAAATTGGGCTTGCAAAATCTCAAAAGCTCTCTCCACATATTTTCTAGCCGCCGCCTGCGCATTGTGGAAATCAAGATTTTTCTTACCTTCCGGTTTTTTCAACGGCTTCACAAATGTTTGCCACTTTGGGTAGATGCCATCCGCAAGATAGTAGCCATAGTTGTATGTACGGCCATTTGCTATAAACTGCACCGGTGGCAGTTCACCATTTGCAATCTTATTCATCAGTGATGACCGGTTGACAATGTTGATGTCATTCAAAGATCCAGGCATTCCAAAAAAAAGCATGCCAAATCCAAGTCTCTTGATCGGCCACCACTTCAAGGATTATAGCGGAACCCTTTTTTGGGCCGTGGAATTGCCCATGCCATGCCTTAGGACAATTCTTCCAAATCCAA
This sequence comes from Triticum aestivum, assembly GCF_018294505.1. Classification (NCBI taxonomy): domain Eukaryota; kingdom Viridiplantae; phylum Streptophyta; class Magnoliopsida; order Poales; family Poaceae; genus Triticum; species Triticum aestivum. Next base: position 546,149,306 of record NC_057808.1, read on the forward strand.
TGCATGCAATCTATTGAGCCAAGCATACCTGGGAAGCCGCGAGCTTTGTTCATCTCCATTAGCCTTGCGGCGTCTTCAGCATTGGGAGATCTCAAATACTCCTGGCCAAACACTTGCACAATTTCGACTGCGAAGCGCTTGACACACATGATGGCTTGGCTCTCACCCATGGCCAAGTGATCATCAACTAGATCAGCGGGGATACTGTATGCCAACATACGCAAAGCGGCTGTTGTCGGTGTCAAAACAGGCGGATCTCGGGTAGGGGGTCCCGAACTGTGCGTCTAAGGTGGATGGTAACAGGAGACAGGGGACACGATGTTTACCCAGGTTCGGGCCCTCTCTATGGAGGTAATACCCTACTTCCTGCTTGATTGATCTTGATGAATACGAGTATTACAAGAGTTGATCTACCACGAGATCGTAATGGCTAAACCCTAGAAGTCTAGCCTATATGACTAAGGTAATGAGTATCTCTCCTTCCGGACTAAGTCCTCCGGTTTAGATAGACACCGGGGAGATCTAGGGTTACACAAGGTTGGTTACAAGGGAAAATAATCTACATATTTGGTCGCCAAGCTTGCCTTCCACGCCAAGGAGAGTCCCATCCGGACACGGGTGCAGTCTTCGGTCTTCGTATCTTCACAGCCCATCAGTCCGGCCCATGGCTAACAGGCCGGACGCTCGAGGACCCCTTAGTCCAGGACTCCCTCAGCTGTCACCTTCTGAAAGGTGCTATGCCCGAGCTCTCCGGCGGCATTCCTCCTTTGCTGAAAAAACCGGTCATGGCTCGCTAGTTTCTCTGCAATGCGCCTGAACAACTCGGTGCTCATCCTAAACTGGCGATGAAAGTACAACTCGGGGTATGTGGGATTCTCCACAAAATAGTGCCTCATCAATCTGTTGTGGGCATCGATCCTATCCCTCCGAATTTTCTGCCGACCCATAACCGAACCACCGTGCTTTGGTTTTTTATTGATGTGCATAGCTAGGATCATTGCAAGATCCTCCTCCTCTTCCATATCAAATTCTTCTTCGGAAGAATCATACGACGAACTCATCTACAATGTTCAATTTAACTAGGCTATACAAACTACAAACAACATGCACCAAATTCATGTAAAAAATATGAAGTTGAAGCAATACATACCTTGCGGGCGTTTTGTCGAACACCTTGCGGGCGCTGGGCGGCAGTGGGCGGCCGGGCGCTGTTCGTCGGAGGACTGCTGCGCGCGGCGGGCGGCAGTGACTAGAGGGAGACGGAGGAAGCCGCGGCGGCATGGGGATAGGCAGGGGAAGCGCCGGAACGGTCGCTGGAAGAATGGGGTGGCGCGAGCGGCGGCGGCGCCGGCGGCTGGATGGGTATGTGGAGTTGCGAGTGACCGCTCGAGAGTCCAGCGCGCGGGAGTGGGCACAGCAAATAAGCGGCGCGCGATGGCGTTTTGGCCTACCCGCTGAACTAGATATGCCGCGCGCGTGGTTTTTGCGCCTCCGTTGGAGCGCCCGGAGCATTAGCGCGTGTTGGGGAACGTAGCATGCAATTAATTTTTTTTCCTACGATCAGGCAAGATCTATCGAGGAGATGAATAGCAACAAGATGGGGAGAGTGTGTCCATGTACCCTTGTAGACCGAAAGCGGAAGTGTTAGATTAACGCGGTTGATGTAGTCGAACGTCTTCTCGATTCAACCGATCAAGTACCGAACGTACGGCACCTCCGAGTTCTGCACACATTCAGCTCGATGACGTCCCTCGAACTCTTGATCCAGCAAAGTGTCGAGGGAGAGTTTCGTCAGCACGACGACGTGGTGACGGTGATGGTGATGTGATCCGCGCAGGGCTTCACCTAAGCACTATGACAGTATGACCGGAGGAGTAAACGGTGGAGGGGGGCACCGCACACAGCTAAGACACAATTGATATGCTTAGAGGTGCCCCCCCGCCCCCGTATATAAAGGAGGGAGAGGGGAGGAGGCCGGCCTAGGGCGTGCCAAGTGGGGAGGAATCCCACTTGGACTCCTAGTTCTATTCGCCCCCTCCTTCTATTGGAGGGGGAAAGGGGGAAGGAGAGGGAGAGGGAGAAGGAAAGGGGGGCCGCGCCCCCTCCCCTTGTCCAATTCGGACTCCCCATGGGGGGGGGGGCGCCACCCCCTTGTGGGCTGCCTTGCCTCTCCCCTATGGCCCATATGGCCCATTACTTCCCCCGGGGGGTTCCGATAACCCCTCGGTACTCCGATAAATACCCGAAATTCCGGAACCATTCCGGTGCCCAAATACTATCGTCCAACATATCAATCTTTACCTCTCGACCATTTCGAGACTCCTCGTCATGTCCGTGATCTCATATGGGACTCCGAACAATCTTCGGTCACCAAAACACATAACTCATAATACAAATCGTCATCGAACGTTAAGCGTGCGGACCCTACGGGTTTGAGAACTATGTAGACATGACCGAGACACATCTCCGATCAATAACCAACATCAGAACCTGGATGCTCATATTGGTTCCTACATATTCTACGAAGATCTTTTATCGGTCAAATTGCAATGACAACATACGTCATTCCCTTTGTCATCGGTATGTTACTTGCCCGAGAATCGATCGTTGGTATCTTCATACCTAGTTCAATCTCGGTACCGGCAAGTCTCTTTACTTGTTCCGTAATGCATCATCCCGTAACTAACTCATTAGTCACATTGCTTGCAAGGCTTATCATGATGTGCATTACCGAGAGGGCCCAGAGATACCTCTCCGATACTTGGAGTGACAAATCCTAATCTCGATCTATGCCAACCCAACAAACACCTTCGGAGATATCTGTAGAGCATCTTTATACTCACCCAGTTACGTTGTGACATTTGATAGCACACAAGGTATTCCTCCGGTATTCGGGAGTTGCATAATCTCATAGTCAAAGGAATATGTATAAGTCATGAAGAAAGCAATAGCAATAAAACTTAACTATCATTATGGTAAGCTAACGGATGGGTCTTGTCCATCACATCATTCTCCTAATAATGTGATCCCATTCATCAAATGACAACACATGTCTATGGTTAGGAAACTTAACCATCTTTGATTAACGAGCTAGTCTAGTAGAGGCTTACTAGGGACACAGTGTTTTGTCTATGTATCCACACATGTATCAAGTTTCCGGTTAATACAATTCTAGCATGAATAATAAAAATTTATCATGATATAAGGAAATATAAATAACAACTTTATTATTGCCTCTAGGGCATATTTCCTTCAGTCTCCCACTTGCACTAGAGTCAATAATCTAGATCACATCACCATGTGATTAACACCAATAGTTCACATCACCATGTGATTAACACTCATAGTTCACATCGCCGTGTGACCAACACCCAAAGGGTTTACTAGAGTCAATAATCTAGTTCAGATCGCTATGTGATTAGCACCCAAAGAGTACTTAGGTGTGATCATGTTTTGCTTGTGAGAGAAGTTTAGTCAATGTGTCTGCCACATTCAGATCCATATGTATTTTGCAAATTTCTATGTCTACAATGCTTTGCATGCAGCTACTCTAGCAAATTGCTCCCACGTTCAATACGTATCTAGATTCAGACTTAGAGTCATCTATATCAGTGTCAAAGCTTGCATCGACATAACTCTTGACGACGAACTCTTTATCACCTCCATAATCGAGAAACATTTCCTTAGTCCTCTTAGGTGACTAAGGATAATTTTGACCGCTGTCCAGTGATATACTCCTAGATCACTATTGTGCCCCTTGCCAAACTCATGGTAAGGTACACAATAGGTCTGGTATATAGCATGGCATACTTTCTAGAACCTATGGCTGAGGCATAGGGAATGACTTTCATTCTCACTCTATCTTCTGCCGTGGTTGGGCTTTGAGTCTTACTCAACTTCACACTTTACAATACATGCTGGAACTCCTTCTTTGACTGATCCATTTTGAACTCATTCAAAATCTTGTCAAGGTGTGTGCTTTGTGAAAGTCCTATTAAGTGTCTTGATCTATCTCTATAGATCTTGATGCCCAATACATAAGTAGCTTTACCGAGGTCTTTCATTGAAAAATTCTTATTCAAGTATCCTTTTATGCTATCCAGAAATACTATACTATTTCCAATCAGCAATATGTCATCCACATATGATATCTGAATTGCTACGGAGCTCCCACTCACTTTCTTGTAAATACAGGCTTCTCTGAAAGTCTGTATAAAACCATATGCTTTGATCACCTCATCAAAGCGTATATTCCAACTCTGAGATGCTTGCACCAATCCATAGAGGGATTGCTGGAGCTTGCACACTTTGTTAGCACCTTTAGGATCGACAAAACCTTCTGGTTGCATCATATACAACTCTTCTTTAAGAAATTCATTAAGGAATGCAGTTTTGACATCCATTTGCCAGATTTCATAAAATGCGGCAATTGCTAACATGATTCGGACAGACTTAAGCCTCGCTACGAGTGAGAAAATCTCATCATAGTCAACACCTTGAACTTGTCGAAAACCTTTTGCGACAAGTCGAGCTTTGTAGATAGTAACACTACCATCAGTGTCCGTCTTCCTCTTGAAGATCCATTTATTCTCAATGGCTTACGATCATTGGGCAAGTCCACCAAAGTTCATACTTTGTTCTCATACATGGATCCTATCTCAGATTTCATGGCCTCAAGCCATTTATCGGAATCTGGGCTCATCATCACTTCTTCATAGTTCATAGGTTCGTCATGGTCTAGTAACATGACTTCCAGAACAGGATTACCGTACCACTTAGGTGACGAACATGCTCTGGTTGACCTACGAGGTTCGGTAGTAACTTGATCTGAAGTTTCATGATCATTATCATTAGCTTCCTCTCTAGTTGGTGTAGACATCACTTGAACTGATTTCCGTGATGAGCTATTTTCCAATTCGAGAGAAGGTACAATTACCTCATCAAGTTTTACTTTCCTCCCACTCACTTCTTTCCAGAGAAACTCCTTCTCTAGAAAGGATTCATTCTTAGCAACAAAGATCTTGCCTTCAGATCTGTGATAGAAGGTGTACCCAATAGTTTCTTTTGGGTATCCTATGAAGACACACTTTTCTGATTTGGGTTCGAGCTTATCAGGCTGAAGCTTTTTCACATAAGCATCGCAATCCCAAACTTTAAGAAACGACAGCTTAGGTTTCTTGCCAAACCATAGTTCATACGGTGTCGTCTCAACGGATTTAGATGGTGCCCTATTTAAAGTGCATACAACTGTCTCTAATCCATAACCCCAAAACGATAGTGGTAAATCGGTAAGAGACATCATAGATCGCACCATATCTAATACAGTACGGTTACGACATCCGAACACACCATTACGCTGTGGTGTTCCAGGTGGCATGAGTTGTGAAACTATACCACATTGTTTTAAATGAAGGCCAAACTCGTAACTCAAATATTCGCCTCCGCGATCAGATCGTAGAAACTTTATTTTCTTGTTACGATGATTCTCCACTTCACTCTGAAATTCTTTGAACTTTTCAAATGTTTCAGACTTGTGTTTCATCAAGTAGATATACCCATATCTGCTCAAATCATCTTTGAAGGTCAGAAAATAACGATACCCGCCGCGAGCCTCAACACTCATCGGACCGCATACATCAGTATGTATTATTTCCAATAAGTCAGTGGCTCGTTCCATTGTTCTAGAGAACGGAGTCTTAGTCATCTTGCCCATGAGGCATGGTTCGCAAGTATCAAATGATTCATAATCAAGTGATTCAAAAAACCCATCCGCATGGAGTTTCTTCATGCGCTTTACACCAATATGACCTAAACGGCAGTACCGTAAGTATGTTGCACTGTCATTATTAACTTTGCATCTTTTGGCATCAATATTATGAATATGTGTATCACTACGATCAAGATTCAATAAACCATTCACACTGGGTGTATGACCATAGAAGGTTTTATTCATGTAAACAGAACAACAATTATTCTCGGACTTCAAAGAATAATCATATTGCAATAAACATGATCTAATCATATTCATGCTTAACGCAAACACCAAACTGAAGGAAATATGCCCTAGAGGCAATAATAAAGTTATTATTTATTTCCTTATTTCATGATAAATGTTTATTATTCATGCTAGAATTGTATTAACCGGAAACTTAGTACATGTGTGAATACATAGACAAACAGAGAGTCCCTAGTATCCGTCTACCTGACTTGCTCGTTAATCAAAGATGGTTAAGTTTCCTAGCCATAGACATATGTTGTCATTTGATGAACGGGATCACATCATTAGAGAATGATGTGATGGACAAGACCCATTTGTTAGCTTAGCACTATGATCGTTTAGTTTGTTGCTATTGCTTTCTTCATAACTTATACATGTTCCTATGACTATGAGATTATGCAACTCCCGAATACCGGAGGAACACTTAGTGTGCTATCAAATGTCACAACGTAAATGGGTGATTATAAAGATGTTGTACAGGTGTTTCCGATGGTGTTTGTTGGGTTGGCATAGATCGAGATTATGATTTGTCACTCCGTGTTTCGGAGAGGTATCTCTGGGCCCTCTCGGTAATGCACATCACTATAAGCCTTGCAAGAAATTTGACTAATGAGTTAATCACAGGATGATGCATTACAGAACGAGTAAGGATACTTGCCGGTAATGAGATTGAACTAGGTATTGAGATACCGACGATCCAATCTATGGCAAATAACATACCGATGACAAAAGGAATAACGTATGTTGTTATGCGGTTTGACCGATAAAGATCTTCGTATAATATGTAGGAACCAATATGAGCATCCAGGTTCCGATATTGGTTATTGACCGGAGATGTGTCTCGGCCATGTCTACATAGTTCTCGAACCCGTAGGGTCCGCACGCTTAACGTTCGATGACGATTGGTATTATGAGTTTATGTGATTTGATGTGCCGAAGGTTGTTCGGAGTCCCGGATGAGATCACGGACATGATGAGGAGTCTCAAAATGGTCGAGACATGAAGATTGATATATTGGAAGGTTATATTCGGACACCGGAAGGGTTCCGAAGTGTATCGGATATTTTTCGGAGTACCGGGAGGTTACCGGAACCCCCCGGGGAGTCAATGGGCCTTAATGGGCCCTAGTGGAGATAGGAGGCAGCGGGCAAGTTGTGGGGCTGCCCCCCCTTTCCTTCTTCTCTCCTCCTCCTTCCTCCTTCTCCTAATAGGAATAGGAAAGGGGGGCAGCCAAACCTACTTGGAGTAGGACTCTCCCCCCTTGGGCGCGCCACCCCTTGGCCGGCCTCCTCCACCCTCCCTCCTTTATATACGTGGGAGGGGGGCACCCCAAAGGCACACAAGTTGATTGTTTAGCCGTGTGCGGTGCCCCCCTCCACGGATTTCCACCTCGGTCATATCGTCGTAGTGCTTAGGCGAAGCCCTGCGCCGGTAACTTCATCATCACCGTCACCACGCCGTCGTGCTGACGGAACTCTCCCTTGGCCTTAGCTGGATCTAGAGTTTGAGGGATGTCACCGAGCTGAACGTGTGCAGATCACGGAGGTGCCGTGCGTTCGATACTTGATCGGTTGGATGGCGAAGACATTTGACAACATCAACCGCGTTACTTAACGTTTCTGCTTTCGGTCTACGAGGGTACGTAGACAACACTCTCCCCTCTAGTTGCTATGCATCACCTAGATAGATCTTGCGTGTTCGTAGGAATATTTTGAAATTACTACGTTCCCCGACAGTGGTATCAGAGCCAGGTCTATGCGTAGATGTTATATGCACGAGTAGAACACAAAGAGTTGTGGGCGATAATAGTCATACTGCTTACTAGCATGTCATACTTTGATTCGGCGGTATTGTTGGATGAAGCGGCCCGGACCGACATTACACATACGCTTACCCGAGACTGGTTCTACCGACGTGCTTTGCACACAGGTGGCTGGCGGGTGTCAATTTCTGCAACTTTAGTTGAATCGAGTGTGGCTACGCCCGGTCCTTGTTGAAGGTTAAAACAACACACTTGACGAAAAATCGTTGTGGTTTTTGATGCGTAGGTAAGAACGGTTCTTGCTAAGCCCGTAGCAGCCACGTAAAACTTGCGACAACAAAGTAGAGAACGTCTAACTTGTTTTTGCAGGGTATGTTGTGATGTGATATGGTCAAGACATGATGCTATATTTATTATATGAGATGATCATGTTTTGTAACGGAGTTATCGGCAACTGGCAGGAGCCATATGGTTGTCGCTTTATTGTATGCAATGCAATCGCCCTGTAATTGTTTTTACTTTATCACTAAGCGGTAGAGATAGTCGTAGAAGCAATAGTTGGCGAGACGACAACGATACTACGATGGAGATCAAGGTGTCGCGCCGGTGACGATGGTGATCATGACAGTGCTTTGGAGATGGAGATCAAAGGCACAAGATGATGATGGCCATATCATATCACTTATATTGATTGCATGTGATGTTTATCCTTTATGCATCTTGTCTTGCTTAGTTCGACGGTAGCATTATAAGATGATCTCTCACTAAATTTCAAGGTATAAGTGTTCTCCCTGAGTATGCACCGTTGCGACAGTTCATCGTGCCGAGACACCACGTGATGATCGGGTGTGATAAGCTCTACGTTCACATACAACGGGTGCAAGCCAGTTTTGCACACACAGAATACTCAGGTTAAACTTGACGAGCCTAGCATATGAAGATATGGCCTCGGAACACTGAGACCGAAAGGTCGAGCGTGAATCATATAGTAGATATGAACTACTCCATCTCACGTGATGATCGGACATGGTTTAGTTGATATGGATCACGTGATCACTTAGATGATTAGAGGGATGTCTATCTAAGTTGGAGTTCTTAAAGTAATATGATTAATTGAACTTTAATTTATCATGAACTGAATATAAATGGTTTTTGAATCTCGATCGTAGTGATACACATATTCATAAATATTGAAACCAAAAGATGCAAAGTTAATAATGATAGTGCAACTTTTTTATGGCACTGCCGTTTAGGCCATATTGGTGTAAAGCGCATGAAGAAACTCCATGCTGATGGGCTTTTGGAATCACTTGATTATGAATCACTTGATGCTTGCGAACAATGCCTCATGGGCAAGATGACTAAGACTCCGTTCTACGGAACTATGGAGCGAGCAACAGACTTGTTGGAAATAATACATACCGATGTATGCTGTCCGATGAGTGTTGATGCTCGCGGCGGGTATCGTTATTTTGTGACCTTCACAGATGATTTGAGCAGATATGGGTGTATCTACTTGATGAAACATAAGTCTAAAACATTTGAAAAGTTGAAAGAATTTCAGAGTGAAGTGGAAAATCATCGTAACAAGAAAATAAAGTTTCTGCGAATTGATCGTGGAGGAGAATATTTGAGTTACGAGTTTGGTCTTCATTTGAAACAATGCGGAATAGTTTCGCAACTCACGCCACCTGGAACACCACAGCGTAATGGTGTGCCCGACATCGTAATCGTACCTTATTAGATATGGTGCGATCTATGATGTCTCTTACCGATTTACCACTATCGTTTTGGGGTTATGCATTAGAGATAGCTGCATTCACGTTAAATAGGGCACCATCTAAATCCGTTGAGACGACACCGTATGAACTGTGGTTTAACAAGATACCTAAGCTGTCGTTTCTTAAAGTTTGGGGCTACGATGCTTATGTGAAAAAGATTCAACCGATAAGCTCAAACCTAAATCGGAGAAATGTGTCTTCATAGGATACCCAAAGGAAACTGTTGGGTACACCTTCTATCACAGATCCGAAGGCAAGATATTCGTTGCTAAAAATGGATAATTTCTAGAGAAGGAGTTTCTCTCGAAAGAAGTGAGTGGGAGGAATGTAGAACTTGATGAGGTAATTGTACCTTCTCCTGAATTGGAAAGTAGTTCATCACAGAAATCAGTTCCAGTGAGGCCTACACCAATTAGTGAGGAAGTTAATGATGATGATCATGAAACTTCAAATCAAGTTACTACCGAACCTCGTAGGTCAACCAGAGTACGTTCCGCACCAGAGTGGTACGGTAATCCAGTTCTGGAAGTCATGTTACTAGACCGTGACAAACCTACAAACTATGAGGAAGTGATGATGAGCCCAGATTCCGCTAAATGGTTTAAAGCCATGAAATCTGAGATAGGATCCATGTATGAGAACAAAGTATGGACTTTGGTTGACTTGCCTGATGATCGGAAAGACATAAAGAATAAATGGATCTTCAAGAGGAAGACGGACGATGATAGTAGTGTTACTATCTACAAAGCTCGACTTGTCACGAAAGGTTTTTGACAAGTTCAAGGTGTTGACTACGATGAGATTTTCTCACTCGTAGCGATGCTTAAGTATGTCCGAATCTTGTTAGCAATTGCTGCATTTTATGAAATCTGGGAAATGGATAACAAAACTGCATTCCTTAATGGATTTATTAAAGAAGAGTTGTATATGATGCAACCAGAAGGTTTTGTCAATCCTAAAGGTGCTAACAAAAATGTGCAAGCGCCAGCGATCCATCTATGGACTGGTGCAAGCATCTCGGAGTTGGAATATACGCTTTGATGAGTTGATCAAAGCATATAGTTTTATACAGACTTGCGTTGAAGCCCGTATTTACAAGAAAGTGAGTGGGAGCACTACAGCTTTTCTGATAAGTATATGTGAGTGACATATTGTTGATCGGAAATGATGTAGAATTTTCTGGAAAGCATAAAGGAGTGTTTGAAAGGAGTTTTTCAAAGAAAGACCTCGGTGAAGCTGATTACATATTGAGCATCAAGATCTATAGAGATAGATCAAGACGCTTGATAAGTTTTTTTCAATGAGTACATACCTTGACAAGATTTTGAAGTAGTTCAAAATGGAATAGTCAAAGGAGTTCTTACCTGTGTTGCAAGGTGTGAAGTTGAGTAAGACTCAAAACCCAACCACGGCAGAAAATAGAAAGAGAATGAAAGTCATTCCCTATGCCTCAGTGTGACACCCATGTTTTTATTTGGATTTTTCAAAAAAAATTTATTTGACTTGAGGGAGGTGATTTAAAATTTTTCCTCAAAAGAACTCTCCCTTTCAAAATTTTTTTATGGCAAAAGTTTTATTTGAATTCACCCAAGATCTGTTTTTGGTCTTGGAGGTTCTTACTTCTTATTTTGACTCAAGACAAAATGCTTTTCACTTGAGGAAAATGACTTTTGAAAATCTCTTTGAATTTGCACTATGGCTTTTGGAATAATCCCTTGCCACTTTCAACAATTCCCTCTTGCCATGGCCTTAGTGCAAATCCACTCTCCTAACCCTCCCCTCATCTTTGGATCATGTTTTGCATCAAATCCAGCAAGTTGTACCTCTCCATATAAATTTTTCCATTCAAAACCTATCAAATAAATTTCTGTCTTCTATTCTAGCCATTGGTGATTTACAAAGGAACTCCTCTGTCTGTTTTGATTTTTGCCCCAAAACCAACTCCCCTTCCTAGTCCTTTGAACCCTCAACCAAGATCCATGAAGATCCACTGGTCTTCAGTTCAAATTTTTCAAACTACACTTGCTGCAAGTTTGGGCCAGATTTGTCAAATTTGGTGAAATTCATTCAAAACTTTCTCCAAAAATTCCAAGTAAAATCAGGCAGCCTCTGGGTGCATTGAGTGGTCACCTCACCAAGTACCAGCTCCAGAATTTTTTTTCTCATTGCCAAATCATTCTGTCGAACACCTGCAGTGCATTGTCAATGTCAAGTTCAGAGATTCAGAGAATTCAGTTCAGTGCCTACTGTCGTTTTCTTCAGAACTTGTTGTCGATCTCGACAGTGCCCCGATGTCGCCTTGCTCCTCGTCCCCTCCCCCTTGTTCCTGCTCCGCACGAATGCCTGGCACCTTGCGGACATCGGCGACGAGCAGCAGAAGGTGCACCGCCCCGTGACCGACGCCAGCGGCGGCTTTGCGGCCGCCAGAGAGAGGCGCGGCGCTGACGGCGCCACCCAGCGCCGCCCAAGCCACCGGAGCTCGCCGCGTGGCCTTCCACTCCCCCGAACACGCTGCCACTCTCGTCGTGAACCGCAGGGCGCGGAGCGCGCTCTCTGCCGCCGACGTGCCCGTGCGGCCACTCCACCGTGGACCGGCGCCGTTACGCCAAGACCAGCCGGGATTAGCGGGGGAACGACACCAATAACTTCCACTGATGCTGCCTGGCCACTCAAACCTCCTACCAATCCACTGCATCGCCGTAATTGCTCGCCGGAGATTCTCCGTTCACGGCCACCCCGTCGATCCGCCTATAAATAGAGGCCCCGAGCTTCAACTCGAACCCACACCATCCCTGCACTCCACCTAGAGCACGCCTAGCCACTGGAAGAGCCCGAGGAGGTCTCCTTCCTCGACTCCGGCCGCCGCGACCCGCCACGGGATCCAGCTCGATTCGCTCCCGTGCGTGCGCCTCTGCCTCCCATCTCTTGCCAGTAGCTTCACTATGCATCCCTCCTTCTGACCCGCGCTTCAATTCGAAGTTTGCAGCCCTCCACCGGAGTTCTCCACCACCACCCGAGCCGCCGTCCGCCGGAGAAAGTGTCGCCGTCGACGTGGTGCTCTCCGACGGTCGAGTCCACCACCCACCGACGCGGAAGGACACGCTGAAGCTCTTGGTACCCTCCGATCCTCCTGACTCGCCGTGGTTCGACGCCGGCGTCCACCGCAGTCTTCGGGCGCCGGCGAGCTTTTTCAAACCTGACATGTGGACCCCGCATGTCAGCCTCTGTTCTATTCTCCCTCGAACCGTTTTCTGTTGGCGCCTTCGGGCAAAATACGCTTTCCCTCTTTAGCTTGCGCATTTCTTTCCAAAGCGTTTTCTGTTTTCTCCGTTTAAACCCTGGAACTTTTCTGTTTCATTACAGATAAGTCCCTGGACAGAAACCTTTATAACTTTTTAATAAAAAGGAATTTTTGAGTGATTCTTTTTCTGACATTCTTAAAATTTTGTCTAGTTTTTTATGAGATTTATTTGGAAATTGTTTGGAGAAGTTTCTGTGCACGCGTTGGTTTTCACGTTAGTACCCGTTTTCGTTATTGCCGTAGGTTCCGGGAGAGGTGACGGAGCCGCGAACTTCGCCGAGCTAGACTCCGACTTCTCCGAACCAGGCAAGCATGTTTGAACATTTGATATGATAGGTGTTTTGCATGTTTGCTTGACAGTTTGTGCGTGGCATATGAGTGTCAGTGAGTACCTCGTTGCTTGTGAGGCAACTACCCGCTTTTTCCAAAGTTGCGATGATCTCTGATGAGAGATGGCCTAATCATGTGGTGACATGAAGGGCAGCAAGGTGGTACTGTTGTAGCATACCAGCCTTGCGTCATCCGACGAATTCCGACGTTAACGTGGACGGAGTCACGTTATCGTTCTTTTCCCCTCCGTGCTACCACATGTTTCATTTGCCAGGATGCGGTTTAGTAAGTTGGTAACCTCTTTCCGTGTACACACCAAACAGAGGGGCCGGGATGATGGTACCTTGGCCCAGGATTAAAGCCAGTCATCCGGTCAGGGGGCATGGGTGTTTCCGGTTGGGACCGAGAGGGGGGGCACCCCCTTAGAGCGCGCGTATAGAAATTTGATCCCATGCTACGCGAGGTTGTAGCCTCCCCGTCTCAAGGTTTTTCTTGAACGTTGCCGAGGGTGATCCCTGGCTTCGGAATATTGAAATGGGTGTGTACTGGTTAGACGTGTTTCTTCCAAAACACCGTAAACGGAACTAGTCCCCGTGACTACTGAAATCCGTTGGCTGTGGTTAAGTACAAACTCTGCAGAGTCAAATTCTTCCAAATCATCGTATCCATGATCAAGTAGTGAAATCAGTATATCCATATCTATCCGCGTGGAAAACTTGTCCCCGGTGAACAAGCTCAAGTGGTAAACCCTGGTTAGATTATTATTACTATGGATGGACTAACCTTTTACTTGTCTCGTACTTGTAATAATTTATGATTTCGAGCTACTGCATTTTTGAGCTTCAATATAAGCCCTTTATGCGACGTCGTGCAGACGTCCGACTGTGGCGCGTTTTGTTTCTTACTCTAAATATAAGCCCTTTATGCGATGTCGCTCAGACGTCCGACTGTGGCACGTACCGTCTTTATTTTCTGTTATGAGCCCTTTATGTGGTGTCGCCTTGACGCCCGACTGCGGCATTACTATTCAGCATTTCCTCTCGAGGAGTCATTCAGACACTCGTTTGGCACCAGTATTACTATTCTGCATTTTCCTCTCGAGGAGTCATTCAGACACTCGTTTGGCACCAGTATTACTATTCTGCATTTTCCTCTCGAGGAGTCATTCAGACACTCGTTTGGCACCAGTATTACTTTTCTGCAGTTTCCTCTCGAGGAGTCTTTCAGACACTCGTTTGGCACCCAGTATTTTATTAACTCTATGTCTGAACGCGCTGGTTAACTTGTTCATATGCTTCATGTGTTCATTTGTTATATCTTTTGTCCGAACTGTCTTGCGAGTACTTTCATAGTACTCACCTGGCTTGTTGATTTGGCCAGATGTTGACGAAGGCGATCTCTTGGATGAAGAGTTTGATAGCGCGTCCGACGCCTAGAGGAGTCCCAGTCAGTCCTGCACGATCCTGGATATTGGTCACTTGTATTATATACGCTTCCGCCAGCCGCAATAAGTCTCCTCGAGCCTCACTCCGACGCTCGAAGAGCTGTAGTCTTCAGGAATCATATCACCCGTTCCGCTGTGATATTTCCACCACCGTTATTATCATGAGTTAGTAGTCATGCCACCCTATCCGCCGTATTGTTTTATCGGCGTGCATGTAATAAACTGTTGAGCAGTTTCCGCTCAACCCTGTATTAAGTTCAGTACTCCTGGTATTTTTCTTCTGTGACCAAGATATTGTCTACCAGTGAGAAGGAATTCTTCTTCACTGGTCCGTAAAAGGGATTGGTCTCTCAATAAATATTTTATTGAAAAACCGGTCGTGACAAGCTTGGTACCAGAGCCAGGCTGACTGTAGGAAGCCACTAGGTGCGATCGCTAATCGGTTATTAGCGTCTTTTGTGCTTTTCAGCATTTTTGCAATTGTAGCTATTTTCTGTTGGTCATCATAAAATTTATGACTTGACTACTCAGAATTTTTGCCTACTTTTGTAGATGGCTGGCAGTAACCGTGAGACTCGAGTGTTCACGAACGTGCCCGAGGGGTTTGTCAAGCTCCTCGTTTCCATCACCAAGCTCGCGATCGGGCCAGCGACTCGTCCGGAGTTCACGCTTTACCAGCACATGCTCAGCGACGACGTGTCTATGCACCAAGCCGTGGTGCAATTCAAGGGAGGACGTTCTGCAGCTCGCCACTTCCGTTTTGTGGGAAGGGCCATGCCTACGGAGAGGCATGCCATGCAGATGGCTGCCCGTGAGGCGATAGCTCGCCTTCGGGACATCCTTCCTACGATGAAGACTCACCGCTACCGCTACCTTCCATGCCATGTGCCTTACACCAGTCACTATGCATTCGCCTGCCATCGGGGAGAGCGAGATGAAGCCATCGAGATGGTTGTGGAGTACCTCAAGGCTCTGGAGGAGTCTTCGACAACCTCGTAGACGATCTTGTGGCTGCCCGCATGGACTTAGTCCGGGGCGGTCCCGCCAGCAGGAAGGAGCTTCTCCACACGGCACCGCCTCTGACATTCGTCTCATCTTTAGCCTCTTATGCACCGACCGTTTTGGCCACTGCTCGCCGTCTTCCTACCACTGAGGAGTTCGACCGAGTCATCGCTCCTACTCCAGTCAGAGCTGCACCGCCTGCCACACCCGCACTACCACCTGTCGCACCCGCGCCATCACCGCAGCACAGTGCTTCGCGCCGGGAGCCAGCTAGAGAGGAGGTGGAGGTTGATTCTCCTGGACCGCTGAGTCTTGCCATGGGCAAGGGAAAGGAAATCTTCACCATCTCCGACTGAGAGAGCCGAGTAGCCGTGCATTATGTCTGCTTGTATGATGTGTTGTTTTATCTGTACGCTAGTTTGTATTGGTGTGTTTGCTGCCTTTCCGGAGTAGTACGCTAGCCTAAATAACATGTCAGGAATGTGTACACGCATCCTGAGTGCTGTATCGTGTGTTTGTTTTTCGCGTGTAAGATATATGCTAAGCAGTTTCTCCTCCGTGCAAAATCGCTTATGTTTTCCTTGAAAACCTTGGGATCTTTTAAGTTGTTCCCTTTGCAAGATTTTCCTGGTGCTACACAGTTGTTCTCATGGGTTTTGCAAAATAATACCCCAGACTGGAAAAATGTCTCGCCCGTGGACTCGCTCCATGCCCAATCAGCCAGAAGAGGTTTATGGGACACAGACTAGCAACAACTTCACTCAGGGACAGTCCAGTCAACAAGACCGCGAAGCAGCCCTGTCTCAAGTATGCCGTCTCTTCGAGCAAAGCCAGCAACAGCACCAAGAGATGATGAATCATGTCATCAATATGGGAAACCACCGTGAGCCCTATCAGCCACATTCCAAGTTATCTGAGTTACAGAAGACTCGCCCCTCAACTTTTGCTCACACCGATAGGCCGCTGGAAGCCGATGATTGGCTTCGTGACATTGAAAGGAAGCTGATTATTGCTCAGTGTTCAGATCATGAGAAGGTGCTTTATGCACCACACTACCTTACTGGAGCAGCTGCAGCATGGTGGGAAAACTTCCTACACATGCATCCCAGTGAACACAACATCACCTGGGAAGAGTTCAAGGAAGGCTTCCGTGGGGCACACATCCCCAGGAGCATCATAAAAATCAAGAAGAGAGAGTTTGATGACCTGAAGCAGAGAGGCATGTCAGTGACAGAATACAATGGTCAATTTACCCAGCTATCTCGTTATGACTACGACGAGCACATGACAGAAAGCAAGAAGATGGAAAAATTCCTGGACGGCCTGGCACCAGCACTAAGATGCCAACTGATTGTACACACCTTTCCGGATTTTAAAACTCTGGTAGACAAGGCCATCACCTTGGAGAATGAGCGCCGTAGTCTGGAAGATATCCGTAAGCGAAAGAGGGACAAAACAACTCTTGCTCGCAACAACTGAAGCAGGACTGAGGTCCCGAGGACTGAAGCAAGGAAATCCACGACTACTGATCCAAGGCCCGTCGGACAGTTTCATGACAGGGACAAGGAGTACACGTACCGTCCAGGGGTCACCTGCTATGCTTGTGGTCAAGAAGGGCACTATGCTAAACAATGCCCAAAGCCAAGGAACGCAGCCCCCAAGCCAAGCAATGGTGGGAACAATCCAGCCCCCAAGCGCAACAATTTCAACCCCAACAACAACCACAGGAAGGGTCACCTGAACCATGTGACCAGGGAAGAAGCGCAGAATGCCCCAGACATCGTGCTCGGTACGTTCCCTGTCAACACAGTACCTGCCACGGTTTTGTTTGATTCTGGAGCTTCCCATTCATTCGTTTCGAAGAGTTTTGTTTTGCAACATGGTTTTCCGATACTCCCCTTGGAAAAATCTATGATCATCAAGTCCCCCGGAAATAAGCAAATCGCTCAGGGCTACTGCCAAGGAGTGGTCATTGAGTTCGAAGGACTACAATTCCAAGCAAATCTCATCGTGTTGGAGAGTAAAGGACTGGATGTCATTTTAGGAATGGACTGGTTGACCACCAACAAGGGATTCATTGACTGTTTCAATCGGACTGTGATTCTCACTCATCATCACGGCAAGACAATAAAGGTTACAGCTCAAGAAAGACCACGGTCACAGCAACCAAAACTGAACAAAGTGGACATTTCAGAACTGAGAAAAGTTCCAGTGGTATGCGAGTTTCCTGATGTGTTCCCTGAAGAACTGCCAGGCATGCCACCAGACCGAGAGATAGAATTCAGCATCGAACTAGCACCTGGCACCGCTCCCATCTATAAGAAGCCTTATAGAATGGCACCCTCAGAATTGGTGGAGTTGAAGAAGCAGATAAAGGAATTATTGGACAAAGGATTTATTCGAGCCAGCTCCTCACCATGGGGTTCGCCAGTGTTGTTCGCCAAGAAAAAGGATGGGACACTGAGACTGTGTATAGACTATCGAGCCCTCAATATGGTCACCATCAAAAACAAATATCCGATGCCACGGATAAATGATTTGTTTGACCAGCTCGCACAAGCCAAGGTATTCTCAAAGATTGATTTAAGATCGGGATATCACCAACTGAAAGTACGGACAGAAGATATCCCCAAGACAACATTCACTTCCAGATACGGATTATATGAGTTCACAGTGATGCCTTTTGGTCTAACAAATGCCCCCGCATATTTCGTCCACCTCATGAACAAAGTATTTATGAAATTCATGGACAAATTTGTTGTGGTATTTATTGACGATATCCTGGTTTATTCAAGGACACCGGAAGAGCATGCTGAGCACCTCAGAATTGTTTTGGGAGAATTAAGAAAACATTAGTTGTACGCCAAATTTAGCAAGTGCGAATTTTGGCTAAGACAAGTTGGTTTCTTAGGCCATATATTGAACCAAGTAGGCGTGGCCGTAGACCCAGAAAAAGTCAAGGCCATACTTGACTGGAAGCCACCCGCCAACGTTACAGATGTGCGGAGTTTCCTAGGAATGGCCGGGTATTACAGAAGATTTATTGAAGGATTCTCCACTGTGGCAAAACCTATAACACAGTTACTCAAGAAGGACAAGAAGTTTGTATGGACGGAAGCATGCGAGAAAAGCTTCCAAGAACTCAAGAAGAAGCTGACAACCGCACCGGTCTTAACTGTGCCAGACATACACAAGAGTTTTGAAGTGTATTGTGACGCATCCCGAAAAGGTCTCGGGTGGGTGCTGATGCAAGATGGCAAAGTTGTCGCATATGCCTCCAGACAGCTGCGAAAACATGAGGAAAATTACCCAACACATGACTTGGAACTAGCAGCAGTTATACATGCACTCAAGGAGTGGAGGCACTTTCTGTTGGGAAATCGCTGTGAAATATATACAGACCATAAGAGCCTCAAATATATTTTCACACAGCCTGAGCTAAATTTACGCCAACGACGCTGGTTGGAGTTGGTCAAGGACTATGACGTCGGTATCCACTACCATCCAGGGAAAGCAAATGTGGTGGCCGATGCCCTTAGTCGAAACCCCAGCCCGGACAATGACGGTCCGCAAAACTTGAGGCCTGAATTTCAGCAAGAGTTCGCTAGGCTCAACATGATGTTAGTCTCTGAAGGCACCATATCAAATCTGGAGATACAACCCACCCTGGTGGAACAAATTAAGAAGGCTCAACAGGGACATCCCAGCATCGAAGGGATAAAGAAGAAAATGAACCTTGGCAAGGCTTCAGAGTTCGTCACAGACAGTGAAGGAACATTATGGTACGGAGACAGACTTTGCGTACCTAACATTGAGGAACTCGAGCAACGAATCTTAACCGAAAGCCACACCGCTCCATACTCGATCCATCCTGGAGGAACCAAAATGTACAAGGACATTCAGGAAAGATTTTGGTGGCACGGTATGAAGAGAGATATAGCCACGTTCATTGCTTGTTGCGATTCATGTCAGCGCATCAAAGCCGAGCATCAAAAGCCAGCAGGGCTACTCTAGCCGAACAGGATACCGGAATGGAAATGGGATGAAATAGGAATGGATTTCATTGTCGGATTACCCCGATCACAACGCGGAAATGACGCCATATGGGTCATCACAGACCGACTAACCAAGGTTGCTCATTTCATTCCCGTGAAGACTACCTACTCCACACAAAGACTGGCCAAACTTTACCTCTCTCGTGTAGTTTGTTTGCATGGAGTCCCAAAGACTATAATATCCGACCGAGGCACACAATTCGTCTCCAAATTTTGGGATCGCCTACAACAAGCTCTGGGCACGCAACTAGCTTTCAGCACAGCATACCACCCTCAGACTGATGGACAAACTGAATGTGTAAACCAAATCCTAGAGGATATGCTAAGAGCCTATGTGCTCACCTATGGATCCAGTTGGGAAGAGAGTTTGCCGTATGCCGAATTTTCTTACAACAATAGTTACCAAGCCAGCTTGCAAATGGCACCCTTTGAAGCATTGTACGGACGAAGGTGTCGTACCCCACTAAATTGGTCAGAAACAGGTGACAGCCGTATCTTCGGCCCAGACATGCTTAAAGAGGCCGAGGAGAAAGTTAAACAGATTAGGGACAGACTGAAGACAGCGCAGAGCCGACAAAAGAGCTACTATGATCAGAAGCATCGTGAGGTCAGCTTTGAACCCGGTGATTCCGTATACCTCCGAGTATCTCCCATGAGGGGTCTGCAACGGTTCAAAATTAAAGGGAAGCTAGCCCCGAGATTTATTGGACCATTTTGTATAAAGGCCCGAAGAGGCACGGTAGCCTACCAACTAGACCTACCCAAGGAGCTGTCAGACGTCCATGACGTATTCCACGTCTCACAATTGAGAAAATGTGTGAGTAACCCGGAGAAGCATGTATCTCATGAGGGCATTGATGTACAACCAGATCTCACCTACAGAGAGCGGCCAGTAAAGATTTTAGAAGAGTCTGAACGGAGGACCCGTTAGAAGACGACAAAGTTTTTCAGAGTTCAGTGGAGCAACCACACTGAGGATGAAGCCACATGGGAAAGGGAAGATTTTCTTCAGGCAGAATACCCATATCTATTTGAGGATCAGCAGAAATCTCGAGGACGAGATTTTTCCTAAGGGGGTAGGTGTTGTGACACCCAAGTTTTTATTTGGATTTTTCAAAAAAAATTTATTTGACTTGAGGGAGGTGATTTAAAATTTTTCCTCAAAAGAACTCTCCCTTTCAAATATTTTTTTATGGCAAAAGTTTTATTTGGATTCACCCAAGATCTGTTTTTGGTCTTGGAGGTTCTTACTTCTTATTTTGACTCAAGACAAAATGCTTTTCACTTGAGGAAAATGACTTTTGAAAATCCCTTTGAATTTGCACTATGGCTTTTGGAATAATCCCTTGCCACTTTCAACAATTCCCTCTTGCCATGGCCTTAGTGCAAATCCACTCTCCTAACCCTCCCCTCATCTTTGGATCATGTTTTGCATCAAATCCAGCAAGTTGTACCTCTCCATATAAATTTTTCCATTCAAAACCTATCAAATAAATTTCTGTCTTCTATTCTAGCCATTGGTGATTTACAAAGGAACTCCTCTGTTTGTTTTGATTTTTGCCCCCAAACCAACTCCCCTTCCTAGTCCTTCGAACCCTCAACCAAGATCCATGAAGATCCACTGGTCTTCAGTTCAAATTTTTCAAACTACACTTGCTGCAAGTTTGGGCCAGATTTGTCAAATTTGGTGAAATTCATTCAAAACTTTCTCCAAAAATTCCAAGTAAAATCAGGCAGCCTCTGGGTGCATTGAGTGGTCACCTCACCAAGTACCAGCTCCAGAAATTTTTTTCTCATTGCCAAATCATTCTATCGAACACCTGCAGTGCTTTGTCAATGTCAAGTTCAGAGATTCAGAAATTCAGTTCAGTGCCCTACTGTCGTTTTCTTCAGAACTTGTTGTCGATCTCGATAGTGCCCCGATGTCGCCTTGCTCCTCGTCCCCTCCCCCTTGTTCCTGCTCCGCACGAACGCCTGGCACCTTGCGGACGTCGGCGACGAGCAGCAGAAGGTGAGCCGCCCCGTGACCGACGCCAGCGGCGGCTTTGCGGCCGCCAGAGAGAGGCGCGGCGCTGACGGCGCCACCCAGCGCCGCCCAAGCCACCGGAGCTCGCCGCGTGGCCTTCCACTCCCCCGAACGCGCTGCCACTCGCGTCGTGAACCGCAGGGCGCGGAGCACGCTCTCTGCCGCCGTCGTGCCCATGCGGCCACTCCACCGTGGACCGGCGCCGTTACGCCAAGACCAGCCGGGATTAGTGGGGGAACGACACCAGTAACTTCCACTGATGCTGCCTGGCCACTCAAACCTCCTACCAATCCACTGCATCGCCGTAATTGCTCGCCGGAGATTCTCCGTTCACGGCCACCCCGTCGATCCGCCTATAAATAGAGGCCCCGAGCTTCAACTCGAACCCACACCACCTCTGCACTCCACCTAGAGCACGCCTAGCCACTGGTAGAGCAACGGGAGAGCTTTCTTCCCTGTCTCCGGCCGCCGCGACCCGCCACGGGATCCAGCTCGATTCACTCCCGTGCGTGCACCTCTGCCTCCCATCTCTTGCCAGTAGCTTCACTATGCATCCCTCCTTCTGACCCGCGCTTCAATTCGAAGTTTGCAGCCCTCCACCGGAGTTCTCCACCACCACCCGAGCCGCCGTCCGCCGGAGAAAGTGTCGCCGTCGACGTGGTGCTCTCCGACGGTCGAGTCCACCACCCACCGACGCGGAAGGACACGTTGAAGCTCTTGGTACCCTCCGATCCTCCTGACTCGCCGTGGTTCGACGCCGGCGTCCACCGCAGTCTTCGGGCGCCGGCGAGCTTTTCAAACCTGACATGTGGACCCCGCATGTCAGCCTCTGTTCTATTCTCCCTCGAACCGTTTTCTGTTGGCGCCTTCGGGCAAAATACGCTTTCCCTCTTTAGCTTGCGCATATCTTTCCAAAGCGTTTTCTGTTTTCTCCATTTAAACCCTGGAACTTTTCTGTTTCATTACAGATAAGTCCCTGGACAGAAACCTTTATAACTTTTTAATAAAAAGGAATTTTTGAGTGATTCTTTTTCTGACATTCTTAAAATTTTGTCTAGTTTTTTATGAGATTTATTTGGAATTTTTTGGAGAAGTTTCTGTGCACGCGTTGGTTTTCACGTTAGTACCCGTTTTCGTTATTGCCGTAGGTTCCGGGAGAGGTGACGGAGCCGCGAACTTCGCCGAGCTAGACTCCGACTTCTCCGAACCAGGCAAGCATGTTTGAACATTTGATATGATAGGTGTTTTGCATGTTTGCTTGACAGTTTGTGCGTGGCATATGAGTGTCAGTGAGTACCTCGTTGCTTGTGAGGCAACTACCCGCTTTTCTTCCAAAGTTGCGATGATCTCTGATGAGAGATGGCCTAATCATGTGGTGACATGAAGGGAAGCAAGGTGGTACTGTTGTAGCATACCAGCCTTGCGTCATCCGACGAATTCCGACGTTAACGTGGACGGAGTCACGTTATCGTTCTTTTCCCCTCCGTGCTACCACATGTTTCATTTGCCAGGATGCGGTTTAGTAAGTTGGTAACCTCTTTCCGTGTACACACCAAACAGAGGGGCCGGGATGATGGTACCTTGGCCCAGGATTAAAGCCAGTCATCCGGTCAGGGGGCATGGGTGTTTCCGGTTGGGACCGAGAGGGGGGGGGCACCCCCTTAGAGCGCGCGTATAGAAATTTGATCCCATGCTACGCGAGGTTGTAGCCTCCCCGTCTCAAGGTTTTTCTTGAACGTTGCCGAGGGTGATCCCTGGCTTCGGAATATTGAAATGGGTGTGTACTGGTTAGACGTGTTTCTTCCAAATCACCGTAAATGGAACTAGTCCCCGTGACTACTGAAATCCGTTGGCTGTGGTTAAGTACAAACTCTGCAGAGTCATATCCTTCCAAATCATCGTATCCATGATCAAGTAGTGAAATCAGTATATCCATATCTATCCGCGTGGAAAACTTGTCCCCGGTGAACAAGCTCAAGTGGTAAACCCCGGTTAGATTATTATTACTATGGATGGACTAACCTTTTACTTGTCTCGTACTTGTAATAATTTATGATTTCGAGCTACTGCATTTTTGAGCTTCAATATAAGCCCTTTATGCGACGTCGCGCAGACGTCCGACTGTGGCGCGTTTTGTTTCTTACTCTAAATATAAGCCCTTTATGCGATGTCACTCAGACGTCCGACTGTGGCACGTACCGTCTTTATTTTCTGTTATGAGCCCTTTATGTGGTGTCGCCTTGACGCCCGACTGCGGCATTACTATTCAGCATTTTCCTCTCGAGGAGTCATTCAGACACTCGTTTGGCACCAGTATTACTATTCTGCATTTTCCTCTCGAGGAGTCATTCAGACACTCGTTTGGCACCAGTATTACTATTCTGCATTTTCCACTCGAGGAGTCATTCAGACACTCGTTTGGCACCAGTATTACTTTTCTGCAGTTTCCTCTCGAGGAGTCTTTCAGACACTCGTTTGGCACCCAGTATTTTATTACTTCTATGTCTGAACGCGCTGGTTAACTTGTTCATATGCTTCATGTGTTCATTTGTTATATCTTTTGTCCGAACTGTCTTGCGAGTACTTTCATAGTACTCACCTGGCTTGTTGATTTGGCCAGATGTTGACGAAGGCGATCTCTTGGATGAAGAGTTTGATAGTGCGTCCGACGCCTAGAGGAGTCCCAGTCAGTCCTGCATGATCCCGGATATTGGTCACTTGTATTATATATGCTTCCACCACCCGCAATAAGTCTCCTCGAGCCTCACTCCGACGCTCGAAGAGCTGTAGTCTTCAGGAATCATATCACCCGTTCCGCTGTGATATTTCCACCACCGTTATTATCGTGAGTTAGTAGTCATGCCACCCTATCTGCCGTATTGTTTTATCAGCGTGCATGTAATAAACAGTTGAGCAGTTTCCGCTCAACCCCGTATTATATTCAGTACTCCTGGTATTTTTCTTCTGTGACCAAGATATTGTCTACCAGTGAGAAGGAAATTCTTCTTCACTGGTCCGTAAAAGGGATTGGTCTCTCAATAAATATTTTATTGAAAAACCGGTCGTGACACTCAGTCATAGGTTCTATAAAGTATGCTATGCTATGTACCAGACCTATTGTGTACCTCGCCATGAGTTTGGCAAGAAGGTACGATAGTGATCCAGGAGTGGATCACTGGACAGCGGTCAAAATTATCCGTAGTGGAATAAGGAAATGTTTTCGGTTATGGAGGTGACAAAGAGTTCGTCGTAAAGAGTTACGTCGATGCAAGCTTTGACACCGATCTGGATGACTCTAACTCTCGATCTAGATACATATTGAAAGTGGGAGCAATTAGCTAGAGTAGCTCCGTGCAGAGTATTGTAGACATAAAAATTTGCAAAATACATACGGATCTGAATGTTCCAGACCCGTAGACAAAAAATTTCTCTCACAGGCAAAACATGATCATACGTTATTACTCTTGGGTGTTAATCACATAGCGATGTGAACTAGATTATTGACTCTAGTAAACCTTTTGAGTGTTGGTCACATGGCGATGTGAACTATGGGTGTTAATCACATAAAGATGTGAACTATTGGTGTTAAATCACATGGCGATGTGAAGTAGATTATTGACTCTAGTGCAAGTGGAAGACTAAAGGAAATATGCCCTAGAGGCAATAATAAAGTTATTATTTATTTCCTTATTTCATGATAAATGTTTTCTATTCATTCTAGAATATTATTAACCGAAAATTAGTACATGTGTGAATACATAGACAAACAGAGTGTCCCTAGTATGCCTCTACTTGACTAGCTCGTTAATCAAAGATGTTTAAGTTTCCTAGCCATAGACATGTGTTGTCATTTGATGAACGGGATCACATCATTAGAGAATGATATGATGGACAAGACCCATTCGTTAGCTTAGCACTATGATCATTTAGTTTGTTGCTATTGCTTTCTTCATAACTTATACATGTTCCTATGACTATGAGATTATGCAATTCCCGAATGCCGGAGGAACACTTAGTGTGCTATCAAACATCACAATGTAACTGGGTGATTATAAAGATGCTCTACAGGTGTTTACGATGGTGTTTGTTGGGTTGGCATAGATCGAGATTAGGATTTGTCACTCCGTGTTTCGGAGAGGTATCTCTGGGCCCTCTCTGTAATGCACATCACTATAAGCCTTGCAAGCAATTTGACTAATGAGTTAATCACGGGATGATGCATTAGGGAACGAGTAAAGAGACTTGCCGGTAATGAGATTGAACTAGGTATTGAGATACCGACGATCGAATCTCGGGCAAGTAACATACCGATGACAAAAGGAACAACGTATGTTGTTATGCGGTTTGACCGATAAAGATCTTCGCGTAATATGTAGGAACCAATATGAGCATCCAGGTTCCGCTATTGGTTATTGACCGGAGAGGTGTCTCGGTCATGTCTACATAGTTCTCGAACCCGTAGAGTCCGCACGCTTAACGTTCGATGACGATTGGTAATATGAGTTTATGTGATTTGATGTACCGAAGGTTGTTCGGAGTCCCGGATGAGATCACAGACATGACGAGCAGTCTCGAAATGGTCGAGACATGAAGATTGATATATTGGAAGGTTATATTCGGACACCGGAAGGGTTTCGAAGTGTATCGGATATTTTTCGGAGTACCGGGAGGTTACCGGAACCCCCCGGGGAGTCAATGGGCCTTAATGGGCCCTAGCGGAGATAGGAGGCAGCGGGCAAGTGGTGGGGCACGCCCCCTAGGCCCAAACCGAATTGGTTTAGGGTTTGGGGGGCCGGCTCCCCCTTTCCTTCTTCTCTCCTCCTCCTTCCTCCTTCTCCTAATAGGAATAGGAAAGGGGGGAGCCAAACCTACTTGAAGTAGGACTCCCCCCCTTGGGCGCGCCACCCCTTGGCCGGCCTCCTCCTCCCTCCCTCCTTTGTATACGTGGGAGGGGGGCACCCCCAAGACACACAAGTTGATTGTTTAGCCATGTGCGGTGCCCCCCTCCACAGATTTCCACCTCGGTCATATCGTCGTAGTGCTTAGGCGAAGCCCTGCGCCGGTAACTTCATCATCACCGTCACCACGCCGTCGTTCTGACAGAAATCTCCCTCGGCCTCAGCTGGATCTAGAGTTCGAGTGATGTCACCGAGCTGAACACGTGTAGATCGCGGAGGTGTCGTGCGTTCGGTACTTGATCGGTTGGATCGCGAAGACGTTCGACAACATCAACCGCGTTACTTAACGGTTCCGCTTTCGGTCTACGAGGGTACGTAGACAACACTCTCCCCTCTCGTTGCTATGCATCACCTAGATAGATCTTGCATGTTTGTAGGAATATTGTGAAATTACTACGTTCCCCAACACAAATAACATTTATTTTAGGTTCAACACTAATCCCGAAGGTAGAGGGAGTGTGCGATGGTGATCGTATCAACCTTGGAATCACTTCCAACACACATCGTCACCTCATGCTTAACCAGTCTCTGTTCATTTTGCAACTCCTGTTTCGAGTTACTAATCTTAGCAACTGAACCAGTATCAAATACCCAGGGGCTACTACGAACACTAGTAAGGTACACATCAATAATCTGTATATCAAATATACCCTTGTTCACTTTGCTATCCTTCTTATCCGCCAAGTATTTGGGGTAGTTCCGCTTCTAGTGACCATTCCCTTTGTAGTAGAAGCACTGAGTTTTAGGCTTAGGTCTAGCTTTGGGCTTCTTCATGGGAGTTACAACTTGCTTGTCATTCTTCTTGAAGTTCCCTTTCTTTCCCTTGCCCTTTTTCTTGAAACTAGTGGTCTTGTTTAACCATCACTTGATGCTATTTCTTGATTTCTACCTTCGCCGATTTCAGCATCGCGAAGAGCTTGGGAATCGTTTTCGTCATCCCTTGCATATTATAGTTCATCACGAAGTTCTAGTAACTTGGTGATAGTGACTAGAGAACTCTGCCAATCACTATGTTATATGGAAGATTAACTCCCACTTGATTCAAGCGATTGTAGTGCCCAGACATTCTGAGCACATGCTCACTAGCTGAGCTATTCTTCTCCATCTTGTAGGCAAAGTACTTGTCAGAGGTCTCATACCTCTCGACACGGGCATGAGTCTGAAATACTAATTTCAACTCTTGGAACATCTCACATGCTCCGTGGCGTTCAAAATGTTTTTGAAGTCCCGGTTCTAAGCCGTAAAGCATGGCGCACTAAACTATCAAGTAGTCATCATACCAAGCTTGTCAAATGTTCATAACGTCTGCATCTGCTCCCGCAATAGGTCTGTCACCTAGCGGTGCATCAAGGACATAATTCTTCTGTGCAGCAATGAGGATAATCCTCAGATCACGGTCCCAGTCCGCATCATTGCTACTATCATCTTTCAACTTAGTTTTCTCTAGGAACATATCAAAAATAAAATAGGGGAGCTATACGCGAGCTATTGATCTACAACATAGATATGCAAATACTATCAGGACTAAGTTCATGATAAATTTAAGTTCAATTAATCATATTACTTAAGAACTCCCACTTAGATAGGCATCCTCGGGTCATCTAAATGATCACGTGATCCAAATCAACTAAACCATGTCCGATCATCACGTGAGATGGAGTAGTCTTCAATGGTGAACATCTCTATGTTCATCATATCTACTATATGATTCACGTTCGACCTTTCGGTCTCCAGTGTTCCGAGGTCATGTCTGTACATGCTAGGCTCGTCAAGTTTAACCCGAGTATTCCACATGTGCAAAACTGCCTTGGACCCGTTGTATGTGAACGTAGAGCTTATCACACCCGATCATCACGTGGTGTCTTGGCACGACGAACTCTCGCAATGGTGCATACTCAGGGAGAACACTTATACCTTGAAATTTTAGTGAGGATCATCTTATAATGCTACCGCCGTACTAAGCAAAATGATATGCATATAAGATAAGCATCACATGCAATCAAAATATGTGACATGATATGGCCATCATCATCTTGTGCCTTTGATCTCCATCTCCAAAGCATCGTCATGATTTCCATCGTCACCAGCTTGACACCTTGATCTCCATCGTAGCATCATTGTCGTCTCGCCAACTATTGCTTATACAACTATCGCTAATGCATAGTGATAAAGTAAAGCAATTACATGGCGTTTGCATTTCATACAATAAAGCGACAACCATAAGGCTCCTGCTAGTTGCCGATAACTTTTACAAAACATGATCATCTCATACAATAACGCATATCACATCATGTCTTGACCATATCACATCACAACATGGCCTGCAAAAAAAAAATTAGACGTCCTCTACTTTGTTGTTGCAAGTTTTACGTGGCTGCTACGGGCTTCTAGTAAGAACCGTTCTTACCTACGCATCAAAACCACAACGGTGATTTATCAAGTTTGCTGTTTTAACCTTCAACAAGGACCGGCCGCAGTAAAATTTGATTCAACTAAAGTTGAAGAAACAGACACCCTCCAGCCACCTTTATGCAAAACTAGTTGCATGTCTGTCGGTGGAACCGGTCTCATGAACGTGGTTATGTAAGGTTGGTCCGGGCCGCTTCATCCAACAATACCGCTGAATCAAAATAAGACATTGGTGGTAAGCAGTATGATGATCACCGCCCACAACTCTTTGTGTTCTACTCGTGCATATCATCTATGCATAGACCTGGCTCGGATGCCACTGTTGGGGAATGTAGCATGCAATTTCAAAAAAATCCCACGATCACGCAAGATCTATCTAGGAGATGCATAGCAACAAGAGGGGGAGGTGTGTCCACGTACCCTCGTAGACCGAAAGCGGAAGCGTTAGTTTAACATGGTTGATGTAGTCGAACGTCTTCTCGATTCAACCGATCAAGTACCGAACGTACGACACCTCCGAGTTCTACACACGTTCATCTCGATGAAATCCCTCGAACTCTTGATCCAGCAAAGTGTCGAGGGAGAGTTTCGTCAGCACGACGGCGTGGTGACGGTGATGGTGATGTGATCCGCGCAGGGCTTCGCCTAAGCACTACGACAATATGACCGGAGGAGTAAACGGTGGAGGGGGGCACCGCACACGGCTAAGAAACAATTGATGTGTTTAGAGGTGCCCCCCGCCCCCGTATATAAAGGAGGGAGAGGAGAGGAGGCCGGCCTAGGGCGCGCCAAGTGGGGAGGAATCCCACTTGGACTCCTAGTCCTATTCGCCCCCCTTCCTTCTATCGAAGGGGGAAAGGGGGAAGGAAAGGGAGAGGGAGAAGGAAAGGGGGGCCGCGCCCCCTCCCCTTGTCCAATTTGGACTCCCCATGGGGGGGCGCCACCCCCTTGTGGGATGCCAAGCCTCTCCCCTATGGCCCATTACTTCCCCCGGGGGGTTCCGATAACCCCTCGGTACTCCGATAAATACCCAAAACACTCCGGAACCATTCCGGTGCCCGAATACTATCATCCAATATATCAATCTTTACCTCTTGACCATTTCGAGACTCCTTGTCATGTCCATGATCTCATCTGGGACTCCAAACAATCTTCGGTCACCAAAACTCATAACTTATAATATAAATCGTCATCGAACGTTAAGCGTGCGGTCCCTACGGGTTCGATAACTATGTAGACATGACCGAGACACATCTCCGATCAATAACCAACAGCGGAACCTGGATGCTCATATTGGTTCCTACATATTCTACGAAATCGGTCAAACCGCAATGACAACATACGTCATTTCCTTTGTCATCGGTATGTTACTTGCTCGATATTCGATGGTCGGTATCTTCATACCTAGTTCAATCTCGTTACTGGCAAGTCTCTTTACTCGTTCCGTAATGCATCATCCCGTAACTAA
The DNA here is from genome assembly GCF_018294505.1 of Triticum aestivum. Taxonomy (NCBI): domain Eukaryota; kingdom Viridiplantae; phylum Streptophyta; class Magnoliopsida; order Poales; family Poaceae; genus Triticum; species Triticum aestivum. The sequence continues at coordinate 546,179,840 of NC_057808.1, forward strand.
TTCATTAGTCACATTGCTTGCTAGGCTTATCATGATGTGCATTACCGAGAGGGCCCAGAGATACCTCTCCGATACTTGGAGTGACAAATCCTAATCTCGATCTATGACAACCTAACAAACACCTTTAGAGATATCTGTAGAGCATCTTTATAATCACCTAGTTACATAGTGACGTTTGATATCAAATAAGGTATTCCTCCGTTATTTGGGAGTTGCATAATCTCATAGTTAAAGGAATATGTATGAGTCATGAAGAAAGCAATAGCAATAAAACTTAACTATCATTATGCTAAGCTAACTGATGGGTCTTGTCCATCACATCATTCTCCTAATGATGTGATCCTGTTCACCAAATGACAACACATGTCTATGGTTAGGAAACTTAACCATCTTTGATTAACGAGCTAGTATAGTAGAGGCATATTTCCGGTTAATACAATTCTAGCATGAATAATAAACATTTATCATGATATAAGGAAATATAAATAACAACTTTATTATTGCCTCTAGGGCATATTTCTTTCAGCACGCGCGCAAAAAGCACTAATTTTTCAGTGCGGCGCTTATATAGCTAGGCTGTGGGAGATGCTCTTAGATCTGGAACTTGGTAAATGTGGTGACCCAAGCTTTGCCTAGTGCGGCCTAGAGGAACCGACAAACATTGCCAGAAGTTACCATTGTGTGCCACATGGCTCGTTAGCCACCATAGCTCTCAGCAAAGTTACCTTTACTGAGTGTAACACTCGGCAAAAGGTATAGTAACACTCATAGCCCAACAAACACCATATAGTCCAGCACCATATATGTAGCACCCTGGGAATGACGATATGCAGATCTAGAAACTTCCACTAGCCTCCACTTAATAACGATCCTAAGGCGCCAAAGCTTCACATAACGAACATGTCAAAACGTGCCCACCATGTGGTAGAACAGTTGCTAGGAAAACACAGAAAATGAAATAGTCCGCGACAACAACATATATACAACAATTCCGAGGAGTCAAATACAACGAATATGTACAACCAGGGTCTTTCAACCAACATACAACTCATAAAACAAAAGCAAAGGCGTCCATTCCCTGCCCAGACCACTGTCTATGGGATAACGACCTAAAGTCATCCATCAACAAACCTGTAGTAGTCATTCTCTGTCATTGTGGTTATAGCAAGAGTGAATATGTGACGTCCTCAGCAAGACTCGCATGGACCCATTCTACGTATACAACATGTTTCAATGGAAGGAGTGAGGTGCTTTAGGGGCGCAAGCACCTAAGCATTCTACATAGACACACTGTAACTTGTGTCTAAGAGCATCTTCACTCGCCCCCCAGGCCCTTTTTCGTCGCCGACGTCTAATAATCGGCCCAGTCGCGCCCCCAGAAGCCCAGTTTTCGCCGATTAGGGCCGACTTTGGCGCCGGCGGACCCAGGCCGAACCTGGCGCGCTGGGGGCTCCCGGGGGCGCCGGGGGAAGCGTTTTTGGCGCGAAAAGGAGTGGGTCCGCCGAGTCAGCGACTCGCCGCCTTCGTTGTCCTAATCGCCTCGGTTCCCGCGGGAATCAATGCCAAGGCTGGCGGGCTGCCGCGCCGGTCAGCCTTCCATTGATCCCCCCGGGCGGTGCAGTGAAGGCCCGGCGACGCCCCTTCCCCCTCCCGCCACGCGTGCACACACGTCTGCCGCCCCCAGCAGCTATAAAAAGCCACCCCTCCCCGCCGGTGGACACACTCTCGTTCGTGTTCGCCCGCAGTCCCTCTCTCGTCGCCGCCGCCCCATTCCAGCTCTCTCCCCCCTGACACCAGCCACCGCGTCCGATGGGTGAGCGTTTCCCCGGCGATGGTGCGGCGGCCAACGGCTTCGGCCGCCGCACCCTGCACGAGTGGGAGGCGCACCTCCTCCACGAGGCCAACTACCCGGCGCCGCCTGACATGCGCGCACCGGGGCGGTAGAAGCTCAGCGCCAGAGGAGTCCCAGTCCCTCCCCCCAGCCCGACGCCGAGCACCCCCTACTTCCACAACGAGATCGAGTGCGTCCGGGCTCCATGCCGGAGGAGGTGCGCGGTCGCCCGGAGTACGCCGCCGACAACCACGCCAGTTGGGCGTCGTACTTCCAACGCCGCCACGAGAAGCAGCTCGCCTCCACCAACAATGCGCCGGTGAGGGGCGCCACAATGCCGACGGCCGCTGCCTGTGGTGGGGCGTTCCCGGGCGGACGCTGCACTTTGTCCTCGAGCACCTCGAGGACAGCAACCAACCGCCGTTCCTGTACAAGGCGGCCCCGGCGCCTGTCCCCCCTGGAGCGGCGGTGGCATTTGGCTGCCGCGTTGCATGACGGGTGGTTCGTCGTCGTTGTCCTCCTCCTACTCATCGCAATCCCACTTGTCCGGATCCCCGGCGCTCGCCAGCGTCAAGGCCGAGCCCGTGGAGATGCCGCTAGGGCCGCGCACCCGCGGTGGCGCCCTCGTCATCAACGAGGGCAGCCGTGGCTTCTCGTCCTCCCGCCTCGTCAAGCCCAAGACAGAGCCCGGGCTCGTCGGCGTGAAGAGCGAGCACGATGACACGGCCACCCTCGACGACGAGGCCGCCATCAAGTGGGCACAGGAGGACTACGTCCGGCTGGAGACGGAGCGTCAGCGCCGCGCCCTCGAGGAGTTCGCCGCTCGTCGCCGCGGCTGCGATGAGGGCGGCGTCATCGTCCTCGAGGACAGTGATGACGACGGCGCACCGCCGCCGCTAGGCAACGCAGGACAGGGGTGCAGCATGGACGGCGGCGGCGTGAAGAAGGAGGCCGACGACGACGGCGACTACAGCGCCTTCAGCACGCTCTTCGACCTGTAGGAGGGGCGGCGGACAGTGGCGCAGTCGTTTTTAGTTTTTCATTATGTTTTTAAGTTTTAATGTACAAATATCAATGAAAGTGTCGAATTTGGCCGAATTTTGTTGTGTTTGGACGAACTTTGGTCGAGTTTTTTTCTTCAAAAAGACGACGTCTGGGGGCGACCTGGGCGCGGTGGCTAGGAACCCAATCACCCCCACGCCGAAAATATCGCCGACGCAGCCCTAGGCGGCGATATTTCAAGCGCCTGGGGGGCCGAATGGCTAGAGATGCTCTAATAGATTAGTACAGATAAGATGAGAGAGCGGACATGGCGATTTGGTGCCCGGGCTCATCTGCACCTGAAATCTGTGCCTTTGGCTGTTTCCTTAAGATGCTGAAAAGTGTGTCAGATGTGACAGAGATGGACCATGAGAAAATGAGGACGACCTGGGTGTCTGAGCTGTGGCCCAGAACTCGTACGATGGTAGTCCAGGTTGCGAGGGACCAAACTGAGCCGTCCATGTACTGCACGTCTGTTTGTGGGGTCCTCCTGGGAAACATGTCGAAGGTTCGGGACGGCCTGGGCGTCTGAGCCGTGGCCCAGAACTCGTACGATGGTAGTCCAGGTCGTGAGGGACCAAACTGAGCCGTCCCTGTACAGCACATCTGTTTGTGGGGTCCTCCTGGGAAACATGTCGAGGGTTCGGGACGGGCGGTTTGATGAGCAATGAGACCGAGCGGTGGGAAGGTACCTCACGGTAATGGCGGGCGCGACGGATGCGACTTCTTGCGGCGGAGCGGCGCTGGAAGCCGACGGGCTGGAGTTCCTGCTGGATCCAGTTGACCTTGAGTTTCTATACCGCAACGCTTGCCTCTGGATTTTCGTGCTTCGATGGTTTCCCCGATTCCCCGCCGTCGTTGCTTACTCTGCTGTGGTTTTCATGGTTCCCAGGGAGGAGTTCGCGGACAGCTTGGAGCAGCCAAATCCGTGTACTCTAGGGTTCCTCCGTCCGTCCATGGCCGCTGGGCTGCATCGCCGCCGACGCCGTTGCCACCGCCTCGTCACCGTCGACCCCGATGCCACCGCTGCTCTCTAGATCACAGTCTTGTCGGTGCTCCTCTCTGCCTTGCTCCCCTCTAGTGGTCAGCTACTCGCCGGTGTCACCTTTCTCCTGTACTGGTCGGCGGCATCTCGTTCTCCGGCACCAACCTCACCATCGGTGTTGTTGAGAAACGACAAGGTGATATCACCTCCGTCGCAGATTATATCCCCCAACAACTCTTCTTTTTCTAAGTCTCTGTACATAGTTTCTACAAATATTACAACATGGCAATATACAACAATGAGAGATGGATTAGTGGCAAACATAGACTTAATCACAACAAGGAATCATATGCATATGAGCAATGGATTAGTGGTAAACATCATGCAAAGTTCACAAGTTTTATAACAGTCAGTTTCAGATGATCGTCGAGGACTCCTCCCCCTCATGTCTGATGAGTCGCCCTATCCTTCGAGAGAGGATACTTTGCGGACCGCCTCTCTCATGGTCGTCGAGGATACTTGTGGACCCCCCCTCATGTCGAAGTTAGCAGGGATATGTTGAATTCCCGAGAGATTTAAGGGTGTTCTAACGTGGCACTACATGATATAGGTGAAGGGGGATAACATCCGGGAATGTTTTCCCGAAGTCTGCATTTTCGGACAGATGAAACGGAGGGGGACGGTCCCAGGTTCGCTATGCTAGCTGCTTGTGATGGACGAACAGAGGGCATATTCGAATTCGTCATATTTTTCTGATCAATTTTCATATATAAATTATTTTCATCGGAGTTACGGTTAATTTTCTACGAATTTCTAAAGTTTTACCAATATCCTGAAAATTTCTCGAATTCTGCTAGGTCTGAGAATTCCTCAGCTTTAAACATCACTTAGCTGTTTTCCAAAGGCTACAACTATTGTTCTGTGCATCCTATGGGTTAGTGCCTTATATCAATATTGATCACTCTCCTATGATCTACAAGATAGTATCAATTGCATCTCTGCTAGAGTCCATTAGCTTGCTCAAAACTTTGTTTGAAAAGTGCCACTTGATATTAACCGACGATCGTCGGACACTCACCGGCATAGTACCTAATTAGAGAAATCACAATATTTTTCTAAATTCCACCGTTCCATGTACTAAGCATCTACATACGTACATATACTAAGCATCTATATATACATACATGTACATACACATCTGTTTTTTGCTATGATATACATATACATCTACATACTAAATTATACATACATACATATACATCTACATACATATACACACACTAAGCATCTACATATACATACATACATACATATACATATACATACTTACATATACATATACATCTACATATAAATACTGAATGAAATATGCCCTAGAGGTAATAATAAAGTTGTTATTTTATATTATATTTCCTTATTCATGATAAATGTTTATTATTCATGCTAGAATTGTATTGATGGAAACTTAAATACATGTGTGAATACATAAACAAATACCGTGTCCCTGTTAAGCCTCTACTAGACTAGCTCGTTGATCAAAGATGGTTAAGGTTTCCTAACCATAGACATGTGTTGTCATTTCATGACGGGATCACATCATTAGGAGAATGATGTGATGGACAAGACCCATCCGTTAGCTTAGCATAATGATCGTTCAGTTTATTGCTATTGCTTTTTTCATGTCAAATACATATTCCTCCGACTATGAGATTATGCAACTCCCGGATACCGGAGGAATACCTTGTGTGCTATCAAACGTCACAACGTAATTGGGTGATCATAAAGATGCTCTACAGGTATCTCTGAAGGTGTTTATTGAGTTGGCATAGATCGAGATTAGGATTTGTCACTCCGAGTATCGGAGTGGTATCTCTGGGCCCTCTCGGTAATACACATCATAAGCTTGCAAGCAAATGACTAAGGAGTTAGTCACAAGGTGATGTATTACGGAACAAGTAAAGAGACTTGCCGGGAACGAGATTAAACTAGGTATGAAGATACCGACGATCGAATATCGGGCAAGTAACATACCGATGGACAAAGAGAATTACATATGTTGTCATAACGGTTCGACCGATAAAGATCTTCGTAGAATATGTAGGAGCCAATATGGGCATCCAGGTTCCGCTATTGGTTATTGACCGGAGAGGTGTCTCGGTCATGTCTACATAGTTCTCGAACCCGTAGGGTCCACCCGCTTAACGTTCGTTGACGATATAATGTTATATGAGTTATATGTTTTGGTGAACAAATGTTGTTCGGAGTCCCGGATGAGATCACGGACATGACGAGGAGTCTCGAAATGGTCAAGAGGTAAAGATTGATATATAGGACAATGGTACTTGGACACCGAAAGTGTTTGGGACATAGCGGGAAGGAATCGGGTCACCGGAAGGGGTTCTGGGCACCCTCTCGGCAAGTTATGGGCCTTATGGGCCAAAGGAGGGGACAGACCAGCCCACAAGGTGGCTGCTGCGCCTCCTCCCTTGTTTGGCCAGCCCTAGGGAAGGAAAAGGGGGAGGGCTAGCCCCTCTTGCCTTTCCCTCTCATGGGAGAAAGGAAGGGGGGGGGGGGGCGCCACCCTCCCCTGCCTTTCCGCGCACTCCAAATAAGGAAAGGGGGCGCGGCTTGGGAGGGACCCCAAGTAGGATTCCTCCTACTAGGGCGCCTCCTTTGGCTACTCCTCCCACCCTCCCACCTATATATATGTGGGAGGGGGCGCCTAGCACACAACAGACAATTGCCTAGCCGTGTGCGGCGCCCCCTTCACCGTTGTGACATCCTGGATTTTGGCCCGTTCTTTTTCTTTTGATTTTCTGAGGATTTTGCTTGAGATTTCTTTTTCTGTGGCTCTGTGGTCCTGTAACCTGGGAAGAGCATCTTCTCAGGTTTCCAAGTGGCTTGTCATCCTCAAAACCATCTCAAGACCTTGTCATTTTCATCTTATCCCAATCACAATATTCTTTTTATTGGGAATATTCCTTTTTCTATTAACTAGCAAATATGCCTGTGCATTGCAACGGAAGAAAAATGATCGCATTTAGCCTAATAAGCATAGCCTAAAACAAATGTGACCCATGAAAAAAATTACTTCCTCTGTCCCATAATATAAGACGCTTTTGCAAACTATTTTTAGCTTGCAAAAACTTATGGGACAGAGGGAGCAGTTATTTCAATTTCTAGTATTATGTCTGGACATGCATTTTTCTTAAATAAATTATGTGACCTTACATGGTGCACGGAGGCATATAGAAAAGTTGATCGCAAGTATTATCTTATAGGAATATTACATATAAGTAAAATATGATAAATGCTGTCGGAACAATATTGTGCTCGCCTTGTCATTATTGACGAAGCATCTCATTCTGAAAAACATATGCAACATATATGTACGTGGGCCCGAAAGACTCGACATCTATAATAAAAGAACAAATTTTTTCCAAGAATCTCAACAAGCAAAAGAACAAAATCACACCGAGGCATACAGATGCAGTTGACCAGAGAAATATTTGGGTCATGGTTTTCTTAATTTGTTAGGCGGCGATTATATGTTGGAGAATACACTAATTGAATGAGAAACTCTTATGTAGATTAACACTTTCATTATTGATTCCAAAAGTTGTTGATGAGCTGCCTCTGCGCCACTATCACCGCCTGCGAGGCGGACAAAGTGGCTGGTGGGGTGCCTCTCTTCTTCTGCAAGATGTGATTATTGAAATTTGTTAAATAACCAATAAGCGCAATGATAAAAATACATGTGAATTTCTGAAGAGATGGATTGCCATTAGTACAATATATTAAAGCTTGCGCACACTGAAATCTAATCTTGTCAGAGAGGAGAGAGCAAGGGCCAGTGGTAACGATGTGGCGGCTGTGTTGCCACAGCCAGTGCCGTAGGCAGGATCTGGCCACGCCCCGGGTCACCCTTGGTGCTACAGTATGCTACTGTAGCTACAGTAACGAAGGATTTCCTCTCCACGACCAGGGCCATGGCCTGGGCAGCCCGGGTCCTGGCTACGCCCCCACAGCGTTGCCACAATGTCATGCTCCATGGTGTTGAACTTGTTGGCGATCATGGTGGCATGTCCTTGTGTTCGTGCACAGAGGGGCGGCGCTAGAGCTAAAGTCACCTTGATGCACCACTATAACATGGCATATATTTTTCAATCAGCAATGCACTAAATAAAAGTGTGTTTCATAACCGCTAGCATAGACTATCGAACACATTTGAAATTAATGCATATAAGGAAAAAAGTAGCAATAAAATGTCATTATAATGGTGAAACAAAAGACAATTACTTGGAAAAATTATTCTGGATTTTCAAATCTCAAAATACATTATCTAACACCGAGGTCCAATAATATATACGAAACATAAACAGAATTGAAAATTTTCAAGTGGAACATAGTAGAATGGACAAATAAAATTATTCAAGTAGCTAAGTATTTGCATCGTCACCTGTCAGTACATTCGCTTTCTCAAAGTCATGAAATACAACCAATTGATCACTGGTGACTTTAGTCCCAAGCTCGTCAAACCAATGAGGATTGAACCTCCCCTTTTAGTCCCAAACTCTTAACATATACAATCAATTTCTCCTGGTTTAATCAAGTAATTTTTTATTACCACATCTTTTGAATTTCGGGTGGTCATTTCTATCAATTTTCCTTTCCTGGATTGAATTTCCTATTTTCAACTCATGTCTTCTCATGCGTCTTCTCATGGTGCTTTACTTCCGACAAGAAACTAATCCATAGTCATTTGATAAATGCAAATAACTGTTTTATTCAGGTAAATGCAAACATGCCCAAATACAAATTACAAATGAGAGAATGATAAAAAAAAAAGAAGAATACTTGATAGCCTAGAATAATTTTTTTGCACTAATCACATACGTGAAAATTAGGGAATTTTAATTCACGATACCTATGGTACCTTAGTTCAGACTGAAGACGGTTGACGATCAGGTCTGCAGATGGTCGACTGCCGAGGCCGTGTCCTGGGGCCCACCATTCGCCGCATCGGGGGGCAGCAACCTTCCACCGTCGTCGATCCACTGATGGCGAAATCTGGTCTTTTGTAAATCCTGGTTGTTCGCCTAGCCGGGTAGCCGGCTCTGCCTATGAGGATGCTCATAATCGATAAGATGCGATTAATAAGGCCCTAGCTTCCCACAACAATTATATTTTTTAAAAGGCAATCCCACAGCATTTAGCTGCCAAAAGGCCCATGGCCTCCCTGCCCAATAGACCGGCGTGCCGCAGCCGAACTTGTCCAATAGAGTAGTACGCTGGCTGCCGCAAAAATTCTGGGCCCTGATGCACAATAATCAGCATACCCCTGGTGCATAGGCAGATTACAAAAATTAATCGCTACTTGAAAACTAATTCGACCCTAATGCATGTGCATCAGGGAGACTCCATGCAGCTCTGCCCCTGCGTGCACATCAAGGAGTTCGCGCGGCGAGCACGAAGGTGGAGGGGTGATCATCAGAGGCGATGGTGAGGAATGACGGCAGGTCACGGGCAAGCTTCAGCTGTGATGGCATAGTCGATGCCGAGGAAGAAGTGCAGACCACCATCTCCCTTTCCCTCTCGGTTCAGTTCCTCTGCAACTGGTCTTCCTAGTCAGCCTGGTGCCCGCGCCCCTGTGTGCATTGAAGCTTATTCAGAAGCGGCACGATGTCCTCGGCCCTGGCGCGCCTGGCGCTGGCGAGCAGATACAAGCTGCTCCACTTGCTGCCGGTGTCCGTGCCGGAGTGGTAGTCGAAGGCTTCCGGGCCGCTGGTGTACGTGTCCGCGGCAGTGGACGTCGTGCTTCGCATCAACCCGCAACAAGCTGTCAACACGTGCCGCCTCCATATCCAGCGCATGTATTATCGCCGCGTCGCTGACGACGATGTCGTGCTCATGCTCCCAGACATCCTTGTTGGTGCACATCGGGATTTACGATAAGACTTAGATGAGTATTTTCCGGTGATTCCCATTGATCGATCTCTAGTAGATCACATACACAAAAGCTATCTTGCAACCAAGGCTAAGGGATTGGAATCGACTGAAATTGCTCACAAGCAAAAGCACGCACACGGGTAATTGGAATCGTGTGTGCGCAGGTTGGTTTTTGCAGGCGGGTTGGTTATTAGAATCTTCTTGCGACGGGATTGCATGGGATGTTTTTTTATTTCTAGTTTTATATTGGGTGGAGGTTGAAGGAGTAGAAACCAGAACAATACATCTCCTGTCAATCCGTTTGCTATACGTATTGGGAAACATATTCAATCTCAACCAGACCTTCCTTCGACTTCTTTTCTATTTTTCTTTTGAGATGGTCTTTCCTAACAATACAACATGTATTTCTTTACATCAAATTAAGCCTTGCCGGTCGAGTCCGTTACGTAGATCTACTATTAAATCTCAGCCGTAAATTTTCCTCCCTTTAACAAAGAATCAACGGATATAAAGATGTGACGTATGGAGAACTATGAAAGGCTTTGTCCTTTATTGTTATTAGGTAAAGAAGAAGGAATAACCCTTTTTGCTCTAGGTTGTGAAACAACCTATATTTCTGTCACTTCCAAAATTCCCAAATAATTCTCATAAATTGTTTGGGTCATATCTTCCACAGATATGTCAAAAACCTTCCTTAGCATCAGCAAAGATAATTCATAAATATTCCTTTTCTCATTCTGCCCGTGGCTTTCTGAGAAGGAAGTGTCATTTATCTTTGCTTGATTGACCCGAAACATTTTAGACACTTTTTCCTGTCCATATCATTGCCCCATGCCAAAATTCAATTTAATTTGCCTATTTAACCTTTCTCAGCAAATTTCTAAAGTTCTTGTCTGAGGGAAGCCTTTGTGAAGGAAGTACTAGTTAGGTTAATCCAAATGAGTTGAAATTTTGCAAGGTCCTTCATTTGATCAAATAATCACTCTCCTCAAGACTTGGGCTCATGTCATCAGTCTATGTGAGCTCAGCATCAAATCTTGGCTTCTGGTCAGATTTTCAGGTTGTGAGGCAACTATATTTATATTGCTTCAATTAAGCTGAAAATTAACAGGACATTATCCTATCTATATCAACTCTCTCCACAAATTTTTGGCTCATTTTATCTAGCCAATTTTCCTCAGCTATCTTTCTTAAATTCTATCCAGAGAGCTGCATTGTGAAGCAAGTACCATTTTGGTATTTCCAAATGGCATGAAACTTTCACAGCAGCTTCATGTCATCAAATAACTCATGTCCTCTAAAATTCAGCTCAATCCAACTTGATATGTGAGTGCCACTTCATTGTTTGCATTTCTGTATAGAATGGTGGTTTGTACAGCAAGTGCCACTTATCTTCATCCTAATGAGCTGCAAATTTGCAGAGGTGCTCGTCTTAGTGAGTGATCACACCTGGCCAAAGTCCCGAGTCTATCCCCTCTTGTAGCTTCCTCAACACAGCACAAACAGGTTGATGTTCATCTGCATTGGAGCCAAGTAATAATCTCTTCTTTGGCCCTGAGCTCATTTATTTCTTCATTTGCACTAAGGGCAGAAGGGTCCATCTCCCGGACAAGGTTTTACAGCCCAGAGCACGAGCAATCGTCGTGTGCACACGGTGTTCACGCTTGCGTCATGCACATAGCGAGCTCTGGCTTTTTCCGGCCACTGTTCTCGTCCGCTCCCTCTGCCCCTCGAGATCATTTAATGCCTAACAACTCCCTCTCGTTGTTGCCTTCGCCCTGGACCCCTCTCCCCCTTCGGATTCTTCCCCGGTGATTCGTCCCCGTCGAGGAACAGAGCGTGCCCACGGGAGCACAGTGCCCCGACCGGCCCTGCCCGCGCTCCGTCCTCTTTCTCCCCTCCATTTGGCGTTGCCCTCCTCCATCACTACAAAAAAAGACACATCCATGACATTTTGGGCCGAACGATTTTTTTTCGTCATGCTTATGACACTTCTATGACGATAATTGTGACAAAACCCGGTATCATCATAAATGTGGTGGGCTCCTACTTCTATGACAAAAAATCATGACAGAAAATGGGCTTTTTGTCCTGGGTGGGCCGGAGACACAGCTGCATGACATTCTTTGGGCCGTCCATGACGGAAAAAACCGTGGCAGAAGCGAGGGTGAGGAAAATATCGAGGAGTTCCCGGTTACGGTGGGTTGTCGGGCCGAGTGATGCACAGAGGTTTGCGCGTTTCTCTCGTACACATACGCGCGTGTGTGCGAGGCGTTGCGCTCTAACTGAACCCGAGCGAGGCGTTGGGCTCTAACTGAACCCGAGCGCTTGCACTAGCTACGTTACTGAACCCCGGTCGATCCCTTGCTGTTAACTGAACCCGAGTGATTCCTTCGCTACTGCTGCTAACTGAAGCCGATCGAACCTGCTGCCTCCTTCCCTTGATGAACAGTGAGCATTGTGGGGGGGGGGGTTGGATGAATAGTTCCCAGTGGGGGGTTGGATGAATAGGACCCCGTGGTAGTAGAGGCCGTTGCCACTGGATGAACAGAACCCCGTGGAGGGCTGGATGAACAAGATCCCATGGAGGGATGGTTGAACAGTAGCCGGTGGAGGGCTGGATGAACAGTAGCCCGTGGAGGGGTGGTTGAACAGGACCCCGTGGAGAGGGCTGGTTGAATAGTAGCCGGTGGAGGAGCGGTGGAGGCTGGATGAACTGGAGCCCTTGGATGAACAATCAAAGGTGGAGGCTGGAGGAGGTCGACGGTGGAGATGAACAATATCGCGTGGAGTCCCGTTTTGTGGTACGCCACACCCTTCCCGATGAACAGGACCCGTTTCGACCGTAGCGCTCCAACACAAGTCCGTTTCCTCCGTTTTGTGGTAGGCCACACCCCTCCCGATCAACAGGACCCCGTTTCGACCGTAGGAGGTCCAGGAGAAGTCCATTTCCTCCGTTTTGCGGTACGCCAGACCCCTCCCGATGAACATGATACCGTTTCGACCGTGGCCGGTCGAACACAAGGCTGTTTCCTCTGTTCTGCGGTACACCAGGCCTCGTTTCAATCGGCTGTTTCGTCCAAGCCGGTTGGATCCCGATGAACACGACGATGCAGTTTCTCCGTTTCGACCCAGCCATGTACACGAGCCCTGGCCGTATGTATGCGCGTGTACGTACGTGGCCGCATTTACTTTCTTGCACCCTGGCTGTACGTACGTGTACACGATATTAACGGGACTGCGTGACATGCTACGTGTGCGCCTCTACTACGACACATGCACGCCTATACTACGACACGTGCCCTTCCCTACACGATCACGGTTCATCGCCGCAGCCTGCAGACAGACCGATCGTATGTACGTACACGTTCGCTACCAGAATGACAATACTACGTATGCTTCGACCAGGTGGGTCCCGACTGTCAGGCACTTCCTTGTGTGCGAAGATGTAGCTGGTGGGTCCCAGCAGTCAGGGGGGAAACGTTTTGTTCGCGAAATACGGTGGCCCGTCCGGTGGGTCCCTGCTGTCAAGTGGAGGAATCATTATTTTTCGCGTAATAAGGAGGCACTTCCTTGCTGCGGCCGTGGACCCAGCTGTCAGCCTCTCCACGTATAGTACTCTTCCGATGGAAGTCGATCGTTGACCACATTGACCACGCCGTGCCAAGAGCACCAAGGCGGTGGACGGCGGCGAGGCCTAGGAAGGGGACGACGCGGAGCCGGGGAAGACGCGGCAGTGGATGCCCACGCGGAGAGGAGTACGAGGGTTCACTGGTTTGGCTGCGGCGTGAGGCTGCCGTCGCCGCAGGGCCTGGCCAGCGGTGGGAGTAGTAGGGGGCGGTGAGGCCTCCGCGGCAGCATAGCCGGCCACGGGAGGCAGGAGCAGGCGGCACGATGTCCAAGTGCCCTGTACTCTTCTCGGAGATGTCCAAGTGCACGATAAATCGCCATGTCTCTTCCGAGGATCCAAGTGAAATCGGTAAACTCAAAGTCAATGGGCTCTGAATGTCCTCCGAAGGTCCTCCCTGGAATGTGCACCATAATCCTGTAGCGGGTATCCATCGGAAGTGCATTGATAGGCTTCCCGGTGATTGAGGGCAGGGCAATCTTCAGCTTCTTCACGATCTGGACCAGCTTCTTGCCGAGAAGCATCGTCTCATCTAGCTGGCAAAACTCCGGTAGCAGAACTGGGGTGAACTCGGCGGCCATCTAGAATGTTGAAAATCAGAGAGAAGTCAGAAATGAACAGGGGAGAATTACGGAATGATAAGGACATAAAATAAAATAGTCTCTTCCTATGGCTTTCCGATCCTAGGGGTTACATCCTACGGTCAGCGTGTGCTCTGATACCATCTCTGTAACGACCCGACCCGAAATCGGTCAAGTCTCTGTGTAGCTGTACCATCCCAAGATCATGCTGGCACACACAGTACATTGATGCAAAGATTCAAAGTTCAATCACACCTGAATTTATTACATGATTCTCATATCGAGTCTTTATTACATCATAATAAATTCGGCCGAAGGCCAACTCATGAGAAATAAACTAAATAAAGCTGCGGAAGCGTAGACGAATAGCGAGTCCATCCGACTCCATAGGGCAATCGCCAAGCATGGATCGTAGCCTCACTCCTGATCAGAAAACTCCTCTGCAACATAAGACGTTGCAGCCGTGTAGGTCAGCATTTTCAATATGCCGGCAAGTCATGAAGAGAGAACAACAATAAAATTTCTAATACTATATGCAATTTGGCTGTGGGGCTCTAAGTTTCATTGTTTTGCGAAAAAGCCGGGTTTTCCCTACAACAAGGACTTGTTTGCAATTGCTACAAAATGTTGGTAGTTATTGAGATGGTTCCGCCAACCGATGTCACATTCCCAATTATTAAATAACCCCTTAATTAATTTATTAAGTTCGGTGTTGAGATTTCCAAAATACTCCAATCCCAGACGCTCATTTGTCCGTAACCGGGGACACGGCTAATCGATTAGGTTGTTACTCTGCAGAGGTTTGTGCACTTTACTCGCAAGAATCGTTCCCTCCTTTAAGTCTTTGCACTGCCTGGTGTTTGAAGACGGGACGAACGAAACAGGGTCTTCCGAACAGTTCCTCTGGGCCACTGCCGGTGCCCATCCAATCCCACCGTTCTTCTACATCTCGTAGCACCGTCCGGCCAGAGTCACGCCTAGGGTCAACCCAGCCAAAGCCCATAATGGCTTGCGGCTGCACAGGTAAGCTTCCGGTCAATGGGGTATCCATCCGTCTCTTCATGGCTGGGTGAAGCTTTCCGCAAGATGTCATGGCGCTTCTCCATGCATCCCGGCCATCCGCTGGTTTCTCCAGGGTGCCCGTCAACCGTCCTCCACCCAGTAGTGAATTTTGAAGTCCATCTTGAGCTTGATGTCATGGGGTTTTCATCATCTTGACTCTCGCATCTCCCTTATGAATCACTCAACCAACCCCGTCTACGAGCATAGCAAAATAAACTACATCGTCCCGGGCATCGGTAACAAGGGAGAAGGGTTCATCGTACCTCATGATACTACTCAAGAACATAACTTAACAAAATTCTCCTACTGCATGCATGGTGGGGAGGTATAACTTTAATGCAATAAAATCATAGGTATTGTAAAAACATGATCAAATGACTGCCTGGCTGACGGTCTTCGAAAGCTAGCGACTCGTAATAGCAGGCTTCGCACTCCGGGAATTCTACCGAGTCAAACAATAGCACAAATAAGTATAGCACAATATAACATCACAGCAAGTTGAAGTAAAACACCCAAGCACTCAAACCAAAACCAAAGAAAAACTCGGAGAAAGCAAATCAAGGTTTTCATCATATCAAGCAACAACTAAGAAATAGTTTTACACAACTAAAACTTTTCTTAACAGAACCTAAGCATTGGTTTTGCTAACTAACAGAAGGGAAAACATCATACAAACTAGGAGCAAAAAGAATCACATCAAAAGCTATTATAGAACTCCTATTATGCCTAAAACAATCCTAGCAAAGAAAATAAAATAAAAATTTTATTCTACTGTAAATAAAAGTTCATCCTCTGTAGCTACAGAAACTAATCTACAATAAACTATAACATAACAAAAATAAAATTATTTACTAACTAGAACAGTAGGAAAACAGTAGCTAGCTAAATAAACAAGAAAAACTTGATTTCGACACAAAACTAATTGTTTATTAAATCTAAAATACCAAAACAAGTTCCTACTGCTAGGCATGGTCAAAACTAAGCAGTAGCAAAAAGAATCACAAAAAAATAATAATCCTAACTCAATTTATGGCAGAAAAACTAATCTGTCTAAATCGAATATAAAACTATTTCTAATAATTTAAACATGGCTAAACATATTTTCTACAGAAACTACAACAAATTTAAAAAAGAATCAACTAAAAATATTAAAAAACCTAAGAGAAACAGATTTTACAAGATTGGAACTTTTCTGTTTTTAAAACAGAACGTAAATAACAGAAAAAAAACTAATGGGCGCTATTGGGCTCGGGGGGTGCGATCTGAAACTAAACTGCGCCCGGTCGTTAACTAACATACGCGTACATTGTATAACTAAAAGAAACCAGTGAACCGGTTTAAATCTAAACCTAAAAAAACCGTACACTAAAACCAATAAAAAAACGAGTTACTAAACCGATCTAAAGGTTCGATCTAAAAAAAAAATAGAGGAGCGCTCGTGCTTACAGAGAGGAAACGGCGTGGCAGGGAAGAAGAGGGCTTCGGCGGGGCGGCGGCTCCGGTCGACGACGGCGTCAGCGGTGATGTCTAGGAGATGCAGAGAGGCGAGGGCGTCCGATTTTCTGTTGATGGTGAGGCGAGGAGACGTCGGGGTCGAGCGGGCGTCGGCGTAAACTCTTGTGCTCTGTGTGAACTCTGGCGGCATTGCGAGCTTGAGGTGGTGGCTCTGGTTGAACCTGGGTGCCGAAATCATGTCAAGGAGGTGCTTAAAGGCGAGGAGAATCAAAGAACAGAGGGAGGGATCTCGAGAAGCCTCACCGACGATGCACTCGTCCGACGAAAAAGCTTCGGTGGCCGAGATCGGAACAAAGACGGCGTGTGGTATGGTGGGTTTGGGGCGTGGGCTTTCAAAGGGAATTGGAAGAGGAGGGTCGTGGCTATTTATAAGACAACTTGCTTGGGGAAGGGGTGGACTCGGCGTAGGGTTTGCAAGAGGATCAGACGCAGAGGCGGCGTCGAGAGCGTGTACGTTCCGGACTCTGTTTCTATACGTGAAGAAAAAGGAAGAAGAGGTGGGGTCCAGCGATCAGAGGAAGAAATAAAGAAAAAAATGAAAAGGGGATAGCGCTACGTGGGCATAGGTGCATGGCTGTAGCGCTAGGGTTTGGCGCGCGAGCGCTGGCCTCGCTGCTGGTGCTGGCTGCTGGGCCGCAGCACTACTGGCTGGGCCAGTTAGCCTGGCCGGCTCGCTGCGTTTTTTTTGAAATAAGACAGAGAAGAAAAATAAATATAGAGAAAATATAATATAACTTTATATAGGACATATATATATATAAATTCTCAGGGGAATTAATCCTACAACGTGGACATTTTTTAGAGGTAAAACTCAAACTAAAAAAAAATATTTTCTGGAAATCCCAAATAATAATCAAATTTGAATTCAAACTTTTTGGCAATATTTTTCTTCTGACATTTTTGGAGTGTCATGTTATCTCCTCTCATACTTTTGATCAAGTATTTGTCAGGGATATTTGAAATAAATTTTCAATGCCAAATCAAGTTCAAATTCACAACATAGACTCAACTGCCTCTGAAATTTTCAAATGCCACTCAATTTCAATCAAAATGCATAGATGCTTAGCTAATAATTGTAAAACATTCCAAATTGAAAATTTGGGATGTTACAAACCTACCCACCTTAAGATGAATCTCGCCCTCGAGATTCGGGTTGGCTATCAAATAGGTGCTGGTGGTCTCGGCGGAGGTCTTCTTCTCGCTCCCAGGTGGCTTCCTCCTCGGAATGATGACTCCACAGAACCTTGCAAAACTTGATGATCTTGCTGCGGGTGACTCTGTTCGCAGTCCCGAGAATTCGGATGGGTTTCTCCTCATAAGTCAGATCACTGTCGAGTTGTATGGCCTCTAGGGGCACTGTGTCTCTCAACGGAATTTCGGCCATCTCAGCATGGCATTTCTTCAGCTGAGAAACATGGAAGACATCGTGAACTCCGGACAATCCTTCCGGCAATTTCAGCTTGTAAGCGACTTCTCCACGACGTTCGAGGATTTTGTAGGGGCCAATGAACCTGGGTGCCAACTTTCCTTTAACACCAAACCTCTTGATTCCACGAAGTGGGGATACACGGAGATATGCTCGGTCTCCAACTTCATACGTTATCTCCTTGCGTTTACTGTCGGCATAACTCTTCTGTCTCGATTGGGCTATCTTGAGTCTATCTCGAATCAGCTTGACCTTCTCTTCGGAGTCTCTGATAAGATCGGGACCAAAAAGTTTTCGATCTCCAACACCATCCCACAACAATGGTGTTCTGCACCTCCTTCTGTATAGAGCTTCGAAAAGGGCCATTTTCAGACTGGTCTGATAACTGTTGTTGTATGAGAACTCTGCATATGGCAAGTTGTCATCCCAGCTAGACCCATAGTCTAGCGCACAGGCTCTCAACATGTCCTCCAAAATCTGGTTGACTCTCTCGGTCTGTCCATCTGTCTGCGGATGAAAAGCTGTACTGAACTCCAGCCTCGTACCCAGAGTTTCATGCAACCGATTCCAAAACTTTGAGGTAAATTGTGTTCATCTATCTGACACGATACTCCTCGGAACTCCATGCAGACATACGATCCTGGTCATGTATATCTTGGCTAACTTAGCGCTGGTATATGTGGTCTTCACGGGAATGAAATGAGCTACCTTGGTCAAGCGATCAACCACTACCCAGATAGAATCATAACCTGAACGGGTCCTCGGTAATCCTGTGATGAAATCCATTCCAAGTTTTTCCCATTTCCACTCGGGTATCGGCAAAGGTTGAAGTAACCCTGCCGGCTTCTGATGTTCCTCCTTTACTCGCTGACAAACATCGCACACTGCTACGCACTCGGCAATATCCTTCTTCATACCTGTCCACCAGAAACTTTCCTTCAAATCCAGATACATCTTGGTGTTGCCTAGGTGAATCGAGTACGGTGAATCATGGGCCTCCTGAAGAATTAACTTCCTGACCTCTGGGAAATTAGGCACATAAATACGATCCTCAAACCATAAAGTTCCGCGCTCATCTTCACGAAAACCTTTAGCCTTTCCGTTACTTATCTTTTCCTTTATCTCTGCAATTCCCTTGTCTGTCTTCTGGGCTTCACGGATTCTTTCGGTCAGAGTGGACTGTATATCCAAGGTGGCGACAAATCCTCTCGGTACTATCTCTAGTCGGAGCTCTCTGAGATCGTCGGCTAATTCCTGAGGTAATCCTCCAACTATGAGGGTGTTCACATAACTTTTACGGCTCAAGGCATCTGCTACAACATTTGCCTTCCCTGGGTGATAATGAAATCTCATGTCATAGTCCTTGATCAATTCAAGCCATCTCCTCTGCCTGAGGTTCAATTCCTTCTGCGTGAAAATATACTTCAGGCTCTTATGATCGGTGTAAACATCACAACTGTTTCCGACAAGGAAATGTCTCCAGGTCTTGAGTGCGTGCACTACGGCTGCTAACTCCAAATCGCGTGTGGCATAATTCATCTCGTGAGGTCGTAGCTGTCTGGAGGTATAAGCTACAAATTTTCCTTCCTGCATGAGCACTCCTCCGAGTCCTTGACGAGAAGCATCACAATATACCTGGTAATCCTTGTGTATGTCCGGCAAAATTAGCACCGGGGCGGTAACCAAACGTTTCTTCAGCTCCTGAAAACTAGCTTCACAATCCTCGATCCAAATGTACTTGGCTTCCTTCTTCAACAACTCAGTCATGGGCTTGGCAATCTTGGAGAAATTCTCAATAAACCTCCGATAATATCCTACGAGTCCGAGAAAACTGCGGATCTCCTTGACTGAGGTGGGGGATTGCCAGTTGGTGACCGATTCGACCTTGGTGGGGTCGACTGCTATTCCCTCTCCTGAAATAACATGTCCGAGGAATCCGACTTCCTTCAGCCAAAATTCACATTTGCTGAACTTGGCATATAACTGATGTTTCCGGAGTTTCTCCAGAACTAGACGCAGATGTTCCTTATGCTCTTCCTCGCTCTTGGAGAAAACCAATATGTCATCGATGAACACCACGACAAACTTGTCCAGATATTCCATAAATACCTTGTTCATCATGCTCATGAAATACGCAGGGGCATTAGTTAATCCGAATGACATGACGGTATACTCATATAAACCATACCTGGTGGTGAAAGCTGTTTTGGGTATATCCTATTCACGAATCTTCAACTGATGATACCTTGATCGAAGATCGATCTTGGAGAATACCTTGGCTCCAACTAGTTGATCAAATAAATCATTAATCATCGGCAGAGGGTACTTGTTCTTGATGGTCACATCGTTCAATGAACGATAATCCACAACCATTCTCAGGGTTCCATCCTTCTTCTCTACCAAAAGAACTGGGGCTCCCCAAGGTGATGAGCTTGGCCGAATATATCCCTTCTCCAATAGCTCCTTAATTTGCTTCTTGATCTCTTCCAAATCATTCGGGGGCATCCGATAGGGTCTCTTGGATATTGGGGCCGTGCCGGGCAATAACTCAATCAAAAACTCAATGTCTCTGTCCGGTGGCATTCCTGGTAATTCCTCTGGAAACACATCGGGAAAATCTTGCACTACGGGCACTTCCTCCTGAACAACATCCGTGAGGGAATTCACTCGATTCTTCATCGGTGTGCGTCTGGATACATACTTGATCCTCTTCTGCTCCGGGGTGGTGAGCAAAATCGTCTTGCGGGCATAGTCGATGTTTCCTTCAAACTTGGTCAACCAATCCATGCCTAGAATTACATCCAAACTCTGGGATTCCAATACTATGAGGTCTGCGGGAAAATCATGGTTTCCGATGCTGAGGGTTGAATGACAGCCTAAGCTTGCCATCATCTCTCCTCCTGGGGAAGTGACCTGAAGCGGGGTTCTAAGGGTTCTAGTGGGCAACCCGTACTTTTCCACAACTACCCTTGATATGAATGAATGCGTTGCACCGGAATCAAAGAGTACCAATACTGGATGTGAATTTAATAAAAACTTACCAACCACAGTTTCTGGCTGATCATAGACGTCCTCCACGTCAAGGTGATTCACCTGAGCACGAGGAAAAGGGTTGGGCTTCTTTGCTGAGCTTCCATTGCCGTTGCCGTTTCCATTCCTCTGCTTGGCCTCCGGACAATCGGTGGCATAGTGTCCTGTCTTCTGGCACTTGAAACAGGTGATATGACTCAGATCCTTCTGAGCCGGAGCAGGACGGTGCTGGTTGCCATTGCCTCCATTTCCTGACTTGGAGTTGTTGTCGTGGTTGCGATTGTTCCCATCCCTCCATGGTTATGTCCTCCATGATTATGTCCTCCGTGGGTGTGATGGGTATGTCCTCCCGAGTATGGGGTATAGCGGGGCTTCTGCTGAGCTTCGGAGTTGTACTTTCCCTGGCCATATTTCCGCTTGCGGCTATCAATCTGCTGCTGCTTGCCTTCAAGTATGGTGGCCTTGTCTACCAGCTCCTGGTAGTTGTTGAAGGTAGCCACCATTAGCTGCATTCCTAGCTCATCATTGAGTCCCTCGAGAAACTTCTCTTGCTTTGCGGCATCTGTGGCCACATCATCTGGGGCATAGCGAGATAATTTGCTGAACTCATCCACGTACTGCCCCACAGTACGGTTCCCCTGGCGTAAGTTGCGGAACTCACGCTTCTTCAGATTCATGGCTCCAGCTGAGACATGAGCGGTGCGAAAGGCCTGCTGGAACTCAGCCCATGTCACGGTGGCGGCCGGATAAGTGGCGGTGTAGTTCTCCCACCAAGAAGCTGCAGGTCCATCAAGCTGATGTGCGACAAAGCGCACCTTCTCTGCATCTGTGCATCCAGCAGTGGCTAACTCCCTTCCGACCTTGCGGAGCCAATCATCGGCCACAATCGGCTCAGTGCTGCTAGAGAACACTGGCGGATTCAGCCTTAGGAAGCGGGTCAAGTTGTCAACAGGGGGTGGTGGCGGTGGATTGTTGTTGTTCTTGTTGTTGTTCTGGTTCTGGATGAGCATCTGCATCAGGGCATTCTGCTGCTGGATCAGCTGGGTGAGCTCCGGCGGAAAGTTGAAACCGGGGTCACGTCTCGGAGGCATCTGGTGTTTTGGAGTGGATGAGAAATTAGAATAGAACAAGGGTCTAATGAGAAAATGGCACTACCCATATGAATGCACAATCATAATCACACCAATCATTTATTCATTCATCTCAAACAAGATTCAATCTGGGCTTACAAAAATCTCATGACTAATCGAAAATAACGGCCTAACTGATCGACGAAAAAAAATAAAATAACATGGCGGTCGACTAAATGTCTTCATCAATTATTCTTCCGTCCTCCGGTGCGGCGTCCTCTGGTGTGGCGTCTCCTCTGGCGGCTTCCTTCGGTGGAGCTCTCTTCATAATCCTGGTCATTGCTCACGAGGGGTCCATCATCTCCACTCGGAAAAAGGTCTTCTCCCAGGTCTATCTTCTCCTCCAGTGTGGCAATATATTTATCCCGGACCTCGATTCTATCCATAAAATTCTTGACTTCTTCTTCATGTTCAAGGAAGTCCGCGCGTGCTTTCTCCTCCAGTTCCAGTTCACGGAACAATAGCCTCCTGTGTACCTTCGAGTTTCGGCGCGTCTGGATTTCCCGGTTCCTGAAGAGACTCTCCAAGTCTTGGACATATGAAAGAATGGAGTCGTCCTCTACGGTATGGATGATATCTCCATTCCTAGCTTTGCGAGAAATCATGGCGAGGTCTGATGGGTCGAGCTCGGCCCTCTACTCTTCTCGGAGATGTCCAAGTGCACGATAAATCGCCATGTCTCTTCCGAGGATCCAAGTGAAATCGGTAAACTCAAAGTCAATGGGCTCTGAATGTCCTCCGAAGGTCCTCCCTGGAATGTGCACCATAATCCTGTAGCGGGTATCCGTCGGAAGTGCATTGATAGGCTTCCCGGTGATTGAGGGCAGGGCAATCTTTAGCTTCTTCACGATCTGAACCAGCTTCTTGCCGAGAAGCATCGTCTCATCTGGCTGGCAAAACTCCGGTAGCAGAACTGGGGTGAACTCGGCGGCCATCTAGAATGTTGAAAATCGGAGAGAAGTCAGAAAACAGGGGAGAATTACGGAATGATAAGGACATAAAATAAAATAGTCTCTTCCTATGGCTTTCCGATCCTAGGGGTTACGTCCTACGGTTAGCGTGTGCTCTTATACCATCTCTGTAACGACCCGACCCGAAATCGGTCAAGTCTCTGTGTAGCTGTACCATCCCAAGATCATGCTGGCACACACAGTACATTGATGCAAAGATTCAAAGTTCAATCACACCTGAATTATATTACACGATTCTCATATCGAGTCTTTATTACATCATAATAAATTCGGCCGAAGGCCAACTCATGAGAAATAAACTAAATAAAGCTGCGGAAGCGTAGACGAATAGCGAGTCCATCCGACTCCATAGGGCAATCGCCAAGCATGGATCGTAGCCTCACTCCTGATCGGAAAACTCCTCTGCAACATAAGACGTTGCAGCCGTGTAGGTCAGCATTTTGAATATGCCGGCAAGTCATGAAGAGAGAACAACAATAAAATTTCTAATACTATATGCAATTTGGCTGTGGGGCTCTAAGTTTCATTGTTTTGCGTAAAAGCCGGGTTTTCCCTACAACAAGGACTTGTTTGCAATTACTACAAAATGTTGGTAGTTATTGAGATGGTTCCGCCAACCGATGTCTCATTCCCAATTATTAAATAACCCCTTAATTAATTTATTAAGTTCGGTGTTGAGATTTCCGAAATACTCCAATCCCAGAGGCTCATTTGTCCGTAACCGGGGACACGGCTAATCGATTAGGTTGTTACTCTGCAGAGGTTTGTGCACTTTACCCGCAAGAATCGTTCCCTCCTTTAAGTCTTTGCACTGCCTGGTGTTTGAAGACGGGACGAACGAAACAGGGTCTTCCGAACAGTTCCTCTGGGCCACTGCCGGTGCCCATCCAATCCCACCGTTCTTCTACATCTCGTAGCACCGTCCGGCCAGAGTCACGCCTAGGGTCAACCCAGCCAGAGCCCATAATGGCTTGCGGCTGCACAGGTAAGCTTCCGGTCAATGGGGTATCCATCCGTCTCTTCATGGCTGGGTGAAGCTTTCCGCAAGATGTCATGGCGCTTCTCCATGCATCCCGGCCATCCGCTGGTTTCTCCAGGGTGCCCGTCAACCGTCCTCCACCCAGTAGTGAATTTTGAAGTCCATCTTGAGCTTGATGTCATGGGGTTTTCATCATCTTGACTCTCGCATCTCCCTTATGAATCACTCAACCAACCCCGTCTACGAGCATAGCAAAATAAACTACATCGTCCCGGGCATCGGTAACAAGGGAGAAGGGTTCATCGTACCTCATGATACTACTCAAGAACATAACTTAACAAAATTCTCCTACTGCATGCATGGTGGGGAGGTATAACTTTAATGCAATAAAATCATAGGTATTGTAAAAACATGATCAAATGACTGCCTGGCTGACGGTCTTCGAAAGCTAGCGACTCGTAATAGCAGGCTTCGCACTCCGGGAATTCTACCGAGTCAAACAATAGCACAAATAAGTATAGCACAATATAACATCACAGCAAGTTGAAGTAAAACACCCAAGCACTCAAACCAAAACCAAAGAAAAACTCGGAGAAAGCAAATCAAGGTTTTCATCATATCAAGCAACAACTAAGAAATAGTTTTACACAACTAAAACTTTTCTTAACAGAACCTAAGCATTGGTTTTGCTAACTAACAGAAGGGAAAACATCATACAAACTAGGAGCAAAAAGAATCACATCAAAAGCTATTATAGAACTCCTATTATGCCTAAAACAATCCTAGCAAAGAAAATAAAATAAAAATTTTATTCTACTGTAAATAAAAGTTCATCCTCTGTAGCTACAGAAACTAATCTACAATAAACTATAACATAACAAAAATAAAATTATTTACTAACTAGAACAGTAGGAAAACAGTAGCTAGCTAAATAAACAAGAAAAACTTGATTTCGACACAAAACTAATTGTTTATTAAATCTAAAATACCAAAACAAGTTCCTACTGCTAGGCATGGTCAAAACTAAGCAGTAGCAAAAAGAATCACAAAAAAATAATAATCCTAACTCAATTTATGGCAGAAAAACTAATCTGTCTAAATCGAATATAAAACTATTTCTAATAATTTAAACATGGCTAAACATATTTTCTACAGAAACTACAACAAATTTAAAAAAGAATCAACTAAAAATATTAAAAAACCTAAGAGAAACAGATTTTACAAGATTGGAACTTTTCTGTTTTTAAAACAGAACGTAAATAACAGAAAAAAAAACTAATGGGCGCTATTGGGCTCGGGGGGTGCGATCTGAAACTAAACTGCGCCCGGTCGTTAACTAACATACGCGTACATTGTATAACTAAAAGAAACCAGTGAACCGGTTTAAATCTAAACCTAAAAAAACCGTACACTAAAACCAATAAAAAAACGAGTTACTAAACCGATCTAAAGGTTCGATCTAAAAAAAAAAATAGAGGAGCGCTCGTGCTTACAGAGAGGAAACGGCGTGGCAGGGAAGAAGAGGGCTTCGGCGGGGCGGCGGCTCCGGTCGACGACGGCGTCAGCGGTGATGTCTAGGAGATGCAGAGAGGCGAGGGCGTCCGATTTTCTGTTGATGGTGAGGCGAGGAGACGTCGGGGTCGAGCGGGCGTCGGCGTAAACTCTTGTGCTCTGTGTGAACTCTGGCGGCATTGCGAGCTTGAGGTGGTGGCTCTGGTTGAACCTGGGTGCCGAAATCATGTCAAGGAGGTGCTTAAAGGCGAGGAGAATCAAAGAACAGAGGGAGGGATCTCGAGAAGCCTCACCGACGATGCACTCGTCCGACGAAAAAGCTTCGGTGGCCGAGATCGGAACAAAGACGGCGTGTGGTATGGTGGGTTTGGGGCGTGGGCTTTCAAAGGGAATTGGAAGAGGAGGGTCGTGGCTATTTATAAGACAACTTGCTTGGGGAAGGGGTGGACTCGGCGTAGGGTTTGCAAGAGGATCAGACGCAGAGGCGGCGTCGAGAGCGTGTACGTTCCGGACTCTGTTTCTATACGTGAAGAAAAAGGAAGAAGAGGTGGGGTCCAGCGATCAGAGAAAGAAATAAAGAAAAAAAATGAAAAGGGGATAGCGCTACGTGGGCATAGGTGCATGGCTGTAGCGCTAGGGTTTGGCGCGCGAGCGCTGGCCTCGCTGCTGGTGCTGGCTGCTGGGCCGCAGCGCTACTGGCTGGGCCAGTTAGCCTGGCCGGCTCGCTGCGTTTTTTTTGAAATAAGACAGAGAAGAAAAATAAATATAGAGAAAATATAATATAACTTTATATAGGACATATATATATATAAATTCTCAGGGGAATTAATCCTACAACGTGGACATTTTTTAGAGGTAAAACTCAAACTAAAAAAAAATATTTTCTGGAAATCCCAAATAATAATCAAATTTGAATTCAAACTTTTTGGCAATATTTTTCTTCTGACATTTTTGGAGTGTCATGTTAGCTCCTCTCATACTTTTGATCAAGTATTTGTCAGGGATATTTGAAATAAATTTTCAATGCCAAATCAAGTTCAAATTCACAACATAGACTCAACTGCCTCTGAAATTTTCAAATGCCACTCAATTTCAATCAAAATGCATAGATGCTTAGCTAATAATTGTAAAACATTCCAAATTGAAAATTTGGGATGTTACATCCAAAGAGAGAGAAGAAGATATCTAGCTAATAACTATGGACCCGAAGGTCTGTGGTAAACTACTCACAACTCATCGGAAGGGCTATGTTGTTGATGTAGAAGCCCTCCATGATCGATTCCCCCTCCGGCAGAGTGCCGGCGAAGGCTCCAAGATGGGATCTCGCGGATACAGAAGGTTACGGCGGTGGAAATAGTTTTTCGTTGGCTCCCCTGATGTTTTCGGGGTACGTGGGTATATATAGGAGGAAGAAGTAGGTCGGTGGACGCCCGAGGGGCCCACGAGACAGGGGGGCGTGCCCAGTAAGGGAGGGCGCGCCCTCCACCCTCATGGCCGCCTCGATTGCTTCTTGACTTGCACTCCAAGTCCTCTGGATGTTCGTTCCAAAAATATCGCTCCCGAAGGTTTCATTCCGTTTGGACTCCGTTTGATATTCCTTTTCTTCGAAACACTGAAATAGGAAAAAAAACAGAAATACGGGCTGGGCCTCCGGTTAGTAGGTTAGTCCCAAAAATGATATAAATGTGTAAAGTAAAGCCCATAGACATCCAAAAGGGTAATATAATAGCATGGAACAATAAAAAATTATAGATACGTTGGAGACGTATCAGATGGTGACTAACAAGTCATGAAACATACATCAGATGAAAAGAAGCATGTTCCTTATCTGAATGGCAATCCTATAAGGACAGTAGCAATTTCTAAAGCAGCAGCATTGCTAGATATTAGTGTGGGCATTAGGATTAACTATGACAAACTTTTAATATGACATTACTTTAATGGTGCCATTGCTTCATTTTACCAGCAACATTACATTAACAACTGCTACAGAGTTGGTATTTGGTCATGGGAGAGTAGGCGGACCAGGACAGTTGCATTTCTAACGAAAAGAAGCAATTTATCTTAATGGGAAATTTAGCAGGACATGAAAAAAGTGCCATTGATTCATATTACTGGAGGCATTACACTGAAAACAACATTGGTTTAATGTGTGCTTACTTTTAGCTGTGCGACTGCTACATTTTACCAGTGGCATTACATAAGAGTTGCTCGGGGCAACAAACATCAGAACATGATATCTGGGTTGGTCCCATTTTTGTTCGGTATAGCCCCCTTATACTGTGTGAGGCTAGCAAATCTAGTGCTGGACATACTCTATTGACTTGTCCCCCAGTCCCAACTTTATTTCCTTTTTTAACCAATAGATCGGGTTCACATTGAGTTTCTACTGTGTTTCCCTTTATTTCCCTATTAGACCAAGAGATCAGTTGGATAGCCAGTCTCTGCTACTTTTCGCCCCCATTATTTCCTCTTTCGACCAAGTCCTAGATTGAGGTAACAAATCTTCCCCCACCCCACCCCCTTTCTTCCTTGTTTGAACCAAGTAGTACTAGATTTGAGCGCATGAACTAGTTTTACCTCTTAACAGTAAAAATTTAGGTGGCTTTCGAACAGCCGATCGATCCTATCTATGAGGGGGCCTGAGAAATAGTAAAAGATACAAATGCAGTGACGTCAGGAGCTTGGGAAGTAGAGCAAGGACGGTTACGAAGGAAGTTATACCTGAGGGTCGCCGGGATGTCGCTAGGTGTGCGGCGGGAGGCCGGATCTGCCCACACTACGGCATCGAGGAAGAAGGGGTCGGAGGCCCTCCCTAGGTGCTTCCTGGCCGAGGTGACGTGCTAGCCATTCATCCCGGACGCTATGTTTGAAGGCCGCGAGGGCTTCCGCATCCGGACAGTCGACAATTTGGTTCTTTTTGACTAAGAACCTAGTCCAGAGCTCCCTGGCTAACTCGCCGGGCTGTTGGACGATTTGACTTAAGTCATCGGCATCTAGTGGCCGGATGTATGTTCCTTGGAAGTTGTCTCAAAAGGCGTCTTCCAAATCTTCCCAGCTGCCAATAGAATTTTCTGGCAAGCTGTTTAGCCAGTACCGCGCTGGCCCTTTGAGCTTGAGAGGTAGGTATTTGACGGCGTGAAGGTCATCTCCTCGAGCCATGTGAATATGGAGGAGGAAATCCTCAATCCATATCGCAGGATCTGTTGTTCCATCGTATGATTCGATGTTAATGGGTTTAAACCCGTCTGGAAATTCATGCTCCATTACCTCATTGGTGAAGCAGAGAGGGTGTGCGGCTCCTCTATGTTGAGCCACACTGTGGAGCACCTCCGGTGGATTTCGTCTGCGACTTTCGGACCGGGCGTGGTCGGGTTTGTGGCGTCCAAATAGGTAACCATCATCACCTGTCGGGGCATGTCCCCGCGATCTATACACCGATCTTGTGTGTCCTGCTCTGCCCTCCAGGCTTTGTTGGATGTCTCGAGTGTGCCCCCGAGCTGTTTTGATCTTGCCTTGACGGCCGAGTGGGGTGGTATGGTGTTCTGCTTGGGCTGCTGCTTGATCCGGACCGAACTGTGGTCGGCCTGCCGCATTGTTCGATGGTGGTGCGGGCTCCAGCGCCTCGCCGTCGTATTAAGGGAGACACCTACGCTGGGGGTGGCTTTTGTCTGGGCCGTTAAGACCGTACTCTTCGGCGGCCAGGACCTCTGTCCATCTATCATTGAGCAAATCTTGGCTCGCTTGAAGTTGGAGCTGCTTCTTTCTTAGGCTCCTTGAAGTGGCTGTTAGCCGGCGTTTAAAGCGCTCCTGCTCAAGAGGTTCCTCAGGCACGACGAAATTTTCGTTGCCGAGGCTCTCCTCTACCTCGGAGAGTGGGAGATAATTATTGTCCTCCGAGTCTCCATATGTGGCCTGTTCGTCAGGGCTATCTTGCCCGCCTTCTTGTCCCTCCTATTCGGATCCTTCCTCAACAGGGTCTTCAATGTCCGAAGTGTTATCTTCTCCGGTGCCAGTATTGTTTTCTTTTGGGCGACGCGACTTGGGGCGGCGCCGGGGGCGCTGGTGTTTGGACTGTGTACCAGGAGGTTTATCCTCAACTGGATCCTTCTTGTTATCATCGGGAGCGTCGTCGGATGTGTCTATCATACACACGTCATACCAGGAAGTGGCCGCCCCGAGTCTAGTGGATAGCGAGTTCTGGCCTTGCCCCTCATGTTGATTGGGTCTTCAATAGTGGCTATGAAGTGGGTGGCGGGTGGGAAGCGAAATTCTCCTTCATCTGCCGCAAATTCGAACCGGACATAGTTCGGTGGCGAATCACCTGCCAGGGATAGGCTTTTTAGTGAGTTTAGTACGTCGCCCATGGGAGAGTGTTGGAAGACGTCTGCGGCGCTGAACTTAAAGATCGATAACCGATCGAGTTCAGTATCTGCGGGCTCGCAGGGTTCGGAGCTTGTCGCCAGAGGCGAGTCCAGGGTTCCGTAGATACAGATATCATGCAAAGTAGGATCTGTGTGCGGCTCTAACGCCGCGGGTTTGGTAGCCTCGGTGATGGGGATGAGCTTCCCATCATCGGATGACTCGATCTGCTCCAGATCTAAGGCCAGAGTTTTTACAAGAGCTATCTCCTGAATGCGGCCCGATGACAGGTTTAAGCCGTGCTCATCGGGGTGAAGGGGAGCGGTTGCTGCGGTCTCAAATCCGTCGAAGATCAAGTCTCCACGGATGTCCGTGACATAGTTCAAGCTCCCAAACCTGACCTGATGCCAGGGGCGTAGCTATCGATCTGCTCCAGATGGCCAAGCGAGGTGGCCTGCAGTACGAAGCCGCCGAATACGAAGATCTGTCCGGGGAGGAAAGTTTCTCCCTGGACAACGTCATTATAGATGATCGAAGGGGCCACCGAGCCCTTTGTCGACGGCACAGTGGAACTCTCAATGAAAGCACCAATGTCGGTGTCAAAACCAGCGGATCTCGGGTAGGGGGTCCCGAACTGTGCGTCTAAGGTCGATGGTAACAGGAGACAGGGGACACGATGTTTACCTAGGTTCGGGCCCTCTCTATGGAGGTAATACTCTACTTCCTGCTTGATTGATCTTGATGAAAATGAGAAGAGTTGATCTACCACAAGATCGTAGAGGCTAAACCCTAGAAGCTAGCCTATGGTTATGATAATGTGTGTCCGCCTATCCGGACTCTCTCCGGTTTATATAGACACCGGAGAGATCTAGGGTTACATGGAGTCGGTTACATAAAAAGGAATCTTCACGATTGATCGCCAAGCTTGCCTTCCACGCCAAGGAGAATCCCATCCGGACACGTAGAGGGTCTTCGGTCTTCACATCTTCATGGCCCATCAGTCCGGACCATGGCTAACAAGCCGGACGCCCGAGGACCCCTTAGTCCAGGACTCCCTCAGTAGCCCCTTGGAGGAACTCAGTTGTCACTTTTAACCCTCGCAGTAGACGATAGCCAATCCAGCCGTGTCTGCTGGAGTCTAGTCACATGCATGGACGAACTGATCTTCCGTGTCATGCAGGGATCGTCCAGGCATCAACGTCTGTACAACACTTCTCTACTACTATCGCTTGTCTCTCTCTTCTATTAACCCAGCCGACTTGCGGGGCCGGGGAGTGTGCCTATGGTCGGTTCCATATTGCGGTCCCACATGTGTGTGCAAACGCAATATGACGCGCGTTCCATTCGAAGAGCGGCGTGCCAGACCGACCGACCGTCTGGGGTGCGACGCGAACGCGACAGGCGTGCTGTATACTCCGTACATGTGTACCACTGTTTTCTTGAGGCTTTGCTCCATGGCGCAATCCATGGATACAAAATTAGTATACTGTACTATTTAAAAGTCAAGGGCGGGGTTTTTCCCGCACGGTAGGCGGGGCAGTTCCGCCTAGTAGGTTCGACAGAGACGCGAGAAGATGAGGGAGTAGGCTGCTGCAAACGTAGGGCTGTGTGATTTGACAACGAGTTACTGCTGGACAGGTGGGCACCCGTGATTTGACTTGCCATTATCATTTTAACTGCGGCGCTACGACCGGCGTGAGTCTCCCGATTCCTGACCACCTCCATGGTATATAGGTGCCTCTCCCAATGCTCCACCATGTAGACGCTGGCTCTTGCATGAGAGCCCACTCCTCCACTTTTTCCTTGCCTCTTTCCTCCACATATGCAAAAATACCATGTAAGCGGGCTTATAGCCCACTATTCTACTTGCTCGTACAGGTGCTAAGCCTGCCACATAGGCATAAAGTCTGATGTGGCAAGTTAATTAAGAAGAGGGAGACCAGTTTGGTGACCCCAGGAAGAAACGGTGCTAAGCGCGTGTACCTAGGTGAAAAGACAATTTTGAGTCTATAGCTAATTAAATGAAGCAAACTTAGCAACAAAAAACTAAGCACCTATGCATTGGGGACTTGAGTTGCTAAGCCATTTAATGACCTTAGCACCTCATCTAAGCACCATTTCATTGCAAGAGGTCACTCCTTGGCAAATGCAATAAATACTACGAAGAAAGAGATAGAGAGAAGTAAAAAAAATACTCTTGTAGCCAACCTGAGAGCTAATCTTGTTGTATGAGTGACTAAGTGATGACTATGTATGACATGCCAACATCAGATAGCCTAACACACTGTGTTAAATCTCCAAGGGCGCGACCACGCGAGCGAGGCGACGGTCGTGGTAGGCGCGACCATGATACTGGCTGCTGGCAGCCCTTGGATCTGTGATCGAACAGTCGCATGCTAAGTTTCTGAAAATTTGTAGAATAACCCTCTAGGATAGGATATTCACCCATAGGTCTGACGAATCGGGCTATCAGCATGCTGATGAGGATGTGGATGATCTGCCCGGGCAGGAACATCCTAGCAGGTGGGGCAGGAACATCCTAGCAGGTGGGGATGGCGTCGGGGGTGGCGATGAGGAGCGTGCGAGCTCAGAGATGGCGTCGGGGGAGACAAGGGAAGCGAAGCGGGTGGGGATGGAGAATAGGCCCTGCGACAAGGCAACGACGCAGCAGCCTGGTGGCTCGGGGCAGGGCGTCGGCGTCGGGGGAGAGAATGGGATAGATTTGGAGAAAATTGCTAAGAGCTGCTTATATAGCTCACCCTTCAGTCCGGTTGGTGGCTCCAACCGAGACTAAAGGCCACCCTTTAGTCCCAGTCCTAGCCACCAACCGGGACTAAAGGTGAATTTCACCAGCCCAAAGGGCGGGAAGCCAAGGCCTTTAGTCCCGCTGAGATGGTGGGGTAGCTTCGGGGGCAGTGTCGAATGAAGGATCTTCGTGCCATTGAGATCATTGGCCAGTAGCTCGCTGGCTCTCAAGTTCCTCTAGTTTCGCTAATCTTTGATTCATCTTCTGCATTTTGCTTGCTTCCTCTTTCTTCTCTCGCTCTCTCGGCTTCTATAACCAGTGTTGTCGGGATCACCGGAGCTGTCATGATCTCCATCCTCCTCCATTCGATCACCGGAGCCATCATCCTCTCTTTCCTCACCATTGGTGTCGTTGAGAAACGACAAGGTGATATCACCTCCGTCGCGGATTATATCCCCCAACAACTCTTCTTTTTCTAAGTCTCTGTCCATAGTTTCTGCAAATATTACAACATGGCAATATACAACATTGAGAGATGGATTAGTGGCAAACATAGACTTAATCACAACAAGGAATCATATGCATATGAGCAATGGATTAGTGGAAAACATCATGTAAAGTTCAGAAGTTTTATAACAGTCAGTTTCAGACGATCGTATAATGTCTGATGAGTCGTCCTATCCTTCGAGAGAGGATACTTTGCCGACCGCCTCTCTCATGGTCATCGAGGATACTTGCGGACCCCCCTCATGTCGAAGTTATCGGGGATATGTTGAATTCCCGAGAGATTTAGGGGTGTTCTAACGCGGCACTACATGATATAGGTGAAGGGGGATAACATCCGGGAATGTTTTCCCGAAGTCTGCATTTTCGAATAGATGAAATGGAGGGGGAAGGTTCCAGGTTCGCTATTCTAGCTGCTTGTGATAGACGAACGGAGGGCATATTAGAATTCTTCATATTTTTCTGATCGATTTTCATATATAAATCATTTTCATCAGAGTTACGGTTAATTTTCTACGAATTTCTAAAGTTTTACCAATATCCTGAAAATTTCTGGAATTCTGCTAAGTCTGAGAATTCCTCAGCTTTAAACATCACTTAGCTGTTTTCCAAAGGTTACAACTATTGTTATGTACATCCTATGGGTTATATCAATACTAGTAGAACGCCTGTGCGTTGCTACGGGCTACAATGTGTATATAAGTGAATCAACCAAATAATGTGGCTCATTTTCCCTCGCATATGTTCAGACATGAAATTAGCTCCCAACGGGCTCCTCAAAATTCAGCTCATATGCGAGGGAGAAACATTGTTGTCCAGACTATTCAACATGTTATCTCCAACATGCGGTACCAACACAAAAACCCACCCCACGACACACCATTCCCTTGTCCTGCCAGACCATCCCCTTCCTGCTCGGTTTCTCGCCGTAGCGTGACTTATGTTTATATTCGTGTCGTCGAGTTGTGTTGTGATACTAACATGGGTCACCATTCATGATTGTACATGATGTGTGTATGATTAGTGCACAATTATAAACGGGGCGTCACAAGCCCTCTTCTTTAAAATCGGATGACGCTCACCTTACCTTCATCATGTCACCCTCTCTCCTTCACTGGAATAAAAAAAAATCAATAAAACCAGTGCAAGTGAGGTGGCAAGGTGGAGATGAAATGAACAAAAAAATGTCACCCAAATTCAACTTGCTCATTTCTAAATTAAACTTAGATACCTTGTTCCACCCTTAACTCATAAGGCTGTTGCCACCCAAGTACTAACTTAAACCTACTTTAGTCTTACGGTCCAAAGGCACTGATCGCTCATAAAATACTCCTTCATATGAACTTTATTATACACGATCAAAAACCTAGTGCCTTCAAAGAAATGAATAAGGCCAAACATTATTGAACTCCGTCTGCATGTTTGGCTGGAAAACTGGAACCATTATAATTATCAATTCAATGACCAAGTAACCTAATTTGTTTATCGCATGCATGAAAAGAATAGTCATGGTTATTGGTTAAAGCATGATAATGTGCAAAAACATCTCAGCAAGAGGAAAGTAATCATCATGCATTCATGCAGCATAAGAACCGATGAGAACCCAAAAGACAAAAGGCACCACACCCTTTGGCCTGACTCGCACTCTCTGCCACGAGCCAAGCACGGACGACCGACTTGCCCTGCACCCGTATACCAGGCATTCGATCGCCGGCACCAATGCCCGTGCCATTTTGACTACTGCTACTCTACCGTGCTTCTTCTCCATGAAACCTTGGGCAGCTCTAGCTGATAAACCAAAGAAAATTAGTAAGGGAAGGGAATATTGTGCACTCAGGTACTTATCCCCTACAAACACTTCAAAGTTTTATTTACAATGCAGATCGGCAATTTAAGGTGGCAAATCGGCAATGCACTACACGGTCCCGCACTAATCTAATTCAATCAAATCACCAAAAAGTGCAGGTTTGGCCTTCCTATCCCAAAGCTACATTAAGGAGAAAAACGGTTCAAGAACCACACATTTGGAAAGTAAACGGAAATGTAAATAGGATTAATGAGAAAAAGGCTAGCATATAGTGAAGGTCGATCTACAAGGTAGAAAATACCTGTAAAATCCATGAAAGACTAACGGAGAAAATAAACAAATTTCATATGCATTTTTTAAAGAGAAACATCGTTGCAACTTAAATCTAAAAAAATGTAGTTATAAATGTCTCCTCGCGTCTGAAAAAATGGCTCATCTTTCTCCAAGACCAACATGACACATCACGAGTATGCAATCCAAACATTGGAAGCATTTTGTACTTAAAAAAAACAGTTTGTACCGATGTCTATAAGTTTTAAGGAAATGATAACAAGGTTTATTAATAATACCACTATTTTGTAGTCATAAAAAAAAATTAGTTCTTTTACTCTTGTTTCAGAAGCCAAAACTCGTCCAACAGCTTAGGTGAATAAACTGAGCAAAACAGAGTGAACAGAGAGTGCCTCCTGATTTCCTGAATACAAAACAAAACAATGAAGTAAAAATGAAGCCATAAATCCACGTCTCATTATTTTAGTATTTGTAGAAAATGTGGAGAACAAAATGCCATTAGTCTAAGACACCTCGCTGGGTCTAAATAAAAAGGGCATTTGGTAGTACATAGGAGAATGACATGAGCTATGAATCATCTTGTTTCAATCCATGGTAAGGATGCACCAGCGTCTAAAGATATATATATATATATATATATATATATATATATATATATATATATATATATATATATATATATATATATCGAGATGACATTCTAGAATTTAGTACTAAACACATTTAGCCTTGTTGCTCAGGGAAGATTCATTTATGGAATTAGAGACATACAATTGGCTTGTCAAAGAAGATAGAACTGACATGAAAGTAACTGATTACCACCCTGCAATATTTCAAATAAACAATCCCAAGAACACTGAACTTGAACCAAAACCATCAATACCCTTAATGGAGAAGTAGTTGTTGCACTTGAATCAATATGCATGTACTCCTTCGTTCATATAGCTAAGTTACAGTTCAATTCCATAACTGAACCACGACACTTGAATCAATATTCATGTACTTGCTACTCGCCTACTGAGTAAAGCAACCACCTATATATACAATATGCAAAACTACACACTACAATGTGCATATAGATGAATAGTGTTCATTTGTGATATTTCAGTATAAAGTTCAGGTAAAAATCCATGTACTCTGAATACTGAAGGTAAAAACGAATTCTCAAGAGAAAATATATTGAAATAGCATTAGATTAGGGTGAACATACCACACACTCAACCCAATCCGATGTAGCTCAGTTCACTAGATCATCGTCGCCGACGACTTCGATGTGAAGCTGCGAAAACCAACGATGCCCAAATCAAGCAAGGATGACATCTGAACACCACCCGGCCATCACTGATTTGACCGTGAAAACTTCTTCTTAGTGCTGATAATAATTTTCTGGAGTGACTAATAGTTTTTCCAAGAGGTAAACACCAGCCTCATAATCACATACAAAGAATAATGATCCAATTTTCCTAGCAAGATCTCTTAATCTACATAATTAGCTGACAATCTCCATAAATGGAATAACCAGGACTCCTTGTCATAAAGTTTAGTGCCCTGGTAACTTGTAAGTAATAATATGTCACAAGAATCTATTATACCATATAGAATCCAAGGACACAACCCCTAGGATTGTATACAGTACAATCAAGGTAAAAATATGTGGAAGTAGAATGATGCACATACTAAACACCATATACTTCTATTATATGTACCTAGCTAAAACACTGATTACTTCACAACTGGTTGCCCCTCCTCCACCTTTTAAATCAACATATTCCACATCTCTTAGCAAAACAAACATACAAGATACACAATTCTGTTAGAGAGGAGCAGAAAGCATAGATAGAAAAATTACATACGCATAGAGCAGAGGAACACATGCATTCTACATATCTTTTGGGAACTCGAGTTTGAGCTCTTCAAAGATTTGTTCCTTTGTCTCGACCCACCAGGCTTCAGAAAACACAATCTGCGAAGAGATTTTAGCACACATTAGTTTCCGGGCAATGGAACTGGAGTACTACAGCTAACCCAATCGGCATGAGACATGATGTGCAATGAGTTAGTGGTAGCTTCAGGTGAGAGGAGAGATGCCAACCATGCTCTCGAAGATGTCTTCACAGGCGACGCCCTTGGCCGACCATGTCATCTGCAACATCAGGTACTTTTTCTTGGGGTTACACATGTGTTCCCAGCAGCTTCATCCTACCTTACGATCGAGGAGACAAAGATCCAATCCCGCATTACAAAATTTCAAGAAAGAATTGTAGAATTCATCGGATTGATTCATTTTCTTCGCGGGGTCAGGAACCTATAGGAACTCGATGTAGAGGATGGTGTTGGGGCCGAGCTCGGCATGCTCCCCGAACGACACCTCCCTCCCTCCCTCTTTCCCGGACAACAAATTACCTTGAACAAGTCCTAATGGGATTCAATCCAGAATTGAAATATGCAAAAAGACCCTGGATCAGCAATCTGAGCAAAGTAATAGTCGTGAAAAACAATCAAGATGGTGTAATCACCTGATAAGCTTGCCAATTACATTAGACAATAGTATAAAAAATGATTGGAACAACACAGAGCACCTTCGGCGAGCAGAGCAAGCAGCATCTTGCGAGGGAAGAGGCACCACTTGACCACCGTACAACACTCATCGTTGAGTCAATGTACACTACGCAAGCCTCAAACTCTAGGTCCATCTCTTCTGTCAATCTGAAATTGATTTGAATTGTTGCTCTTGGTTAGTGAGAGGCAAGATCCATGGAGATAGATTTGATATAGGGGTTAGAACTTGGTCTTGACAGGTGGTGTCTGGCCGCTGTGGGCGCAGTCGGGACGTATACCATCAACAACCATATTCCTTGTGCTGAAACCATAATCATGTACTCTTGTAAATATAATCATAATAAAATACTCTAGTGTCGGTCACTGCAGGTCTCAGTTCCCTAACTCAGGATTGCAACTTTAGGAACCATTCTTTTAAAAACATAACGCGAGTGTTTTGCCATCAGGGGCGATGTCCCTGTCATGGAAGCACCACCTGTCAACTCCAAGCTTATTCATGAACTCGAAGTGTACCAAAAAGGCATAATTCTGCAATTCATACTTCCATTTTCTTTATAAGAATCACTTCCTCTGCGTTATACTGCTTGTAAGCAAGTGGCTTCTTGCTAGTTGGACCCTGCAGTACAATTGTTCAAGGATAAATGTTAAATTGAAAGCAACCCTTTAACAACACTTAATTTGTTCAGTTCAAGGTCAATGGCCTCACCTCATAGTTGATCTTGGTAAAGCCCAGGAAGAAATTGCGTTCCCAATCATCGGAAGCAGCATCGCCGCACTTGGCTTCGATGTCGGCTAGGCACATTTCCTGTGCGGCAATATGCAAGGAACAACCAAATTAGAACCAGGATCATGTTAAGTTCATAGATGAAATCATGGGCAACATCCAAAGAAGGAAAATACCAAAAAGTTAGCAATCCCCTGCTCACACAATAGACAGATCATAAAGAAGGAAAAGAGGATGTTGGGCCAGAACACCTGCATCACGAAATCAGTCACCAAGAACACCACATACTACTCACTGGATCGACGGGATCTGAGTGGTGTCTCTCCTCTACCTGGTCTCTCGGCGTCCTCTGACTCTGCTCCACCATCTCGATCGTCTCACTCGGAACCAAATTTCACACACCTCCCATCCTTCCCCGCCTTCCCTGTTGTCCATAGTGCCTGAGCTGCCCGTAATTTAGACAGACTAAAAATTAGGTTCATCTTCTTGTGACAGGGTGCGAGGCAGCAGAGGAGCAGCTGAGGGAGTCCTGGATTAGGGGGTACTCGGACTGCCGGACTATATACTTTTGCCGGACTGTTGCACTATGAAGATACAAGATTGAAGACTTCATCCCGTGTCCGGATGGGACTCTCCTTTGCGTGGAAGGCAAGCTTGGCAATTCGGATATGTAGATCTCCTTCTCTGTAGCCGACTCTGTGTAACCCTAGCCCCCTCCGGTGTCTATATAAACCAGAGGGTTTAGTCCGTAGGACCAAGAACAACAATCATACTCATAGGCTAGCTTCTAGGGTTTAGCCTCTACGATCTCGTGGTAGATCAACTCTTGTAATACTCATATCATCAAGACCAATCTAGCAGGAAGTAGGGTATTACCTCCATCGAGAGGGCCCGAACCTGGGTAAACATTGTGTCCCCCGCCTCCTGTTACCATTAGCCTTAGACGCACAGTTCCGGACCGCCTACCCGAGATCCGCCGGTTTTGACACCGACATTGGTGCTTTCATTGAGAGTTCCACTGTGTCGTCACGATAAGGCTTGATGGCTCCTTCGATCATCTGCAACGATGCGATCCAGGGTGAGGTTTTCCTCCCTGGACAGATCTTCGTATTCGGCGGCTTCGCACTGCGGGCCAACTCGCTTGGCCATCTGGAGCAGATCGATAGCTACGCCCCTGGCCATCAGGTCAGGTTTGGAAGTTTGAACTACACCGCCGACATCCGCGAAGACTTGATCTTCGACGGATTCGAGCCCATGACAGGCGCGCCGAACAGTCACGATGAGCTTGACCTAGATCTGCCATCGTACGGTGCTCGGGAGATCACGCCTACGGCTGCCCCGGCTATTAATCCGGAGCAGATCGTGCCATCCGAGGACGGGTGGATGGACCCCGCCGCGGAGGCCGCACGCTCATCGGCGATAGAGCCGAACACAGATCTCACTTCCAACGAGGTCTGTGTCATTGGACCCTCGGACTTGTTTCTGGCCATAGGCTCCGAGCCGCTCACGTCCGTGCCTATCGAACCCGATTGGGCACCAATCATGGAGTTTACCTCCGCGGATATCTTTCAGCACTCACCCTTGGGCGACATGCTAAATTCATTGAAATCTCTCTCCCTGTCAGAGGATTCTAGGCCGAACTATGTCCGGCTTGAGTGGGGAGCGGACGACAAAGAAAGTCGTTACCCACCCACCACCCACTTAATAGCCACTGTCGACGACTTAACCGACACGCTTGATTTCGACTCCGAAGACATCGACGGTATGGACGACGATGCCGGAGGAGAACAGGAGCCACCGCCCACAGGGCACTGGACAGCCAGCTCATCATATGATGTATACATGGTGGATACACCCAAAGAAAGCGACAGCGAAGAACGGATGTATGCAACGGAGGATAACCCCCTTGATAAGCAACCAAAGCGACGGCGTCGGCGCCGCTCCAAATCCCACCACAGCAAAAACAGCGATAACAGCGCAAGAGGAAATAATACCCCGGCCGACTCCAAAGGAAACGACGACCCCATGGACCCAGCGATGGAGCAGGATGAGCCAGGAGACGGCGAACATAGTCCGGGGCTGCC
Source organism: Triticum aestivum (assembly GCF_018294505.1). Classification (NCBI taxonomy): domain Eukaryota; kingdom Viridiplantae; phylum Streptophyta; class Magnoliopsida; order Poales; family Poaceae; genus Triticum; species Triticum aestivum. The sequence continues at coordinate 546,220,557 of NC_057808.1, forward strand.
GTCCGATCATAGCGACGGCGGAGATAAACTCATAAACCTGTCTCCGGAGAGGAGAACAGTCCGGACGACGATGCATTCATCATCCCGGAAAAGCACTTGGAACAAGAAGACCTCCGCAAAAGGCTTATCGCCACCGCGAGGAGCTTGAAGAAGCAGAAGCAAAGGCTTAATGCCGCGCAGGACACGCTCAACCGCAGATGGAACAAAGTGCTCGACACTAAAGAAAAGGACGGCGGCGATCGCCACACCAAGAGCTACCCAAAGCGCAAGCTTCTGCCTGAATTCGACGATGAGGTTATAAAACCCATACCGCCGAAAAATAATACGGCCGATCGGCCGGACCGACCACCCCGTGGCCGAGACAAAGTGGCCAGTAACGCCGCACACAAGTCAGCACACGATCTACGTGAGCACCTTGACAAAAAAGCCGGTATGGCCAGGTCCATCTATGGATCTAGAAAGCATGCTCCGGCACATGATCAGGGCCGCCCAAACGATTATACTGATCGAATAACAGCTCGGAATCAAAACCGAACACTACAACCGTCGGAAGCATGCCATGACACATCAAAATACAGATGTGCCGCGCACCCCCTGTGCTTCACCGATGAGGTGCTGGATCATGAATTTGTAGAGGGATTTAAACCCGTGAACATAGAGGCTTACGACGGAACGACAGACCCTGGAGTCTGGATTGAGGACTTTATTCTTCATATCCACATGGCTCGTGGAGACGATCTCCGCGCCATCAAATACTTACCCCTCAAGTTGAAAGGACCAGCTCGGCACTGGTTAAAAAGCCTCCCCGAAAACTCAATTGGAAGTTGGGAAGAACTTGAGGATGCTTTGAGGGCTAATTTTCATGGGACCTATGTCCGACCTTCGGATGCAGACGATTTAAGTCACATAATTCAACAACCCGGAGAGTCAGCCCGTAAGCTTTGGAACAGGTTCCTCACAAAAAGAACCAAATTGTTGATTGCCCGGATGCTGAAGCCTTAGCGGCTTTCAAACATAGTGTCCGGGACGAATGGCTGGCCCGACACCTCGGCCAGGAAAAACCAAGGACAATGGCAGCCCTCACAAGCCTTATGACCCGCTTTTGCGCGGGCGAGGATAGTTGGTTGGCCCGCAGTGGTACCAACGACCCAGGCACATCTGAAGTCAGGGACGGCAATGGGAAGCCGCGACGCAATAAAAACAAGCGTCAAAACAATGACGACAGCCCAGACAAGATGGCGGTCAACGCCGGATTCAGGGGCTCTCGACCCGGTCAACGGAAAAAGCAATTCAAAGGCAGCAGAGATTGTCCGTCCAGCCTAAACAAGATTCTAGACAAATTATGTCAGATTCATGGCACCCTCGAAAAACCTACAAATCACACCAACTGAGAATGCTGGGTCTTAAAGCAGGCCGGCAAACTAAACGCCAAACACAAGGGGAGGGAGACGCCAAGTGAAGACGAGGATGAGCCTCGCCAGCCGAACACTGGGGGACAGAAAAAATTTCCACCAGAGGTCAAAACAGTGAACATGATTTACACAACGAGGAGGCACAAACGCGCACTCCGAGACATACACACTCTAGAGCCCGTAGCCCCCAAATTTAACCCATGGTCGGCCTGCCCGATCTCGTTCGATCGCAGGGATCATCCGACTAGTATCCGGCATGGAGGTTCAGCTGCCTTGGTGCTCGATCCAATAATTAACGGATACCATCTCACCCGAGTCCTTATGGACGACGGCAATAGTCTCAATCTAATATATCAGGACGCTGTCCACAAAATGGGGATAGACCCATCAAGAATTTGCCGAAGCAGTACTACCTTTAAAGGGGTAATACCAGGCGCAGAGGCCCACTGTACGGGCTCTCTAACATTAGAGGTTGTATTCGGTTCTCCCGACAACTTTTTAAGCGACGAACTAATCTTCGACATCGCTCCATTCCGAAGCGGCTACCATGCACTACTCAGAAGAACAGCCTTCGCTCATTTTAATGCAGTTCCGCATTATGCTTATCTTAAACTCAAGATGCCCGGTCCACGTGGCGTCATCTCAATTAGAGGAAATACAGAGCATTCTCTGCGTGCGGAAGAATACGTGGCGGCTCTAATAGCCAAACCACTAAACGGCCTCCCCAACCCGAATAAATGATCGGTCGTCAAGCCCGCGGATGCGTCTAGACATGTCCGGCGCACCACTAGTTGTAGCAGCCCAGATAAACCCGAGCTTGGTCGGCGGACGCGCCCCCACATGTGGTGCTAGGGGCTGCCCGCACGTAAAAGGGTCCATAGTTCGGCTCGACCCTATTCATATACAATATATTGAATTTTCATGGTTCATTAAGAAAAACCAACTTTTTGCATGATCACACCAGATTCTTTCACCTGGTTTTTCTTTTTTACAGATGATCACCGTGCTACACCCCTCCAGGATACAACACAACGGACACAAAGGCGCAAACGTGCAGCAGGGCCCCGTCCAAAGGTTTCTTTTTAGATTAAGCCCCTGTGTAAACCTTTTTAATGTCTCTTGTTGATTCACACCCTCTGGATACTTCACACAACCGAGAGGGATACTGGCGTTATTGGCATTACGTCACGCCAGATTAATGCATGTACCTGGAAATTTAGGGCTCATTATCAAGGGCGTTACTCAGCCCAGTATATGTTGTAAAGTCCGAATACCTTAGGGAGTGTTCGGCGCCACGAGTTTGGCCTTATATGCATCAGCTCCGAATCATTTCTTTGGTCAAATGTTGGGTTTGCCCGGCTCCCGTGTTTTGCTACCTTACGTTTCGCTCTATCGGCTAAGGTGGCACCGGGAGAACTACTGCGATTGTGCCCTGGTTCATCTGGATGAGCACCTCAATAGAGAAAGCCAAAAACTGACTGTCATGATAAAGCACGAGACTGGTCAACCACTCGATGACTCAGCGGAATCTTCGCGATTCCTTTGCATTAACGAAGGACCGTTTCCCAGTCATGTACGTACGTGCACCGTATTCGGATGAACGCGGAAGTACCAGGGGCTATATAGTAGCCCCACCGTCAAACTCCTATGGCTAAGTGAAAGTGTTAAAGCTATATAGTCTGATTGCCTTGTTCGCCGCGCTATCACCTCCTCAAATGTACCAAGATGTTGGATCAAGTGTGAGTATGCACTTTACCGAACACCCCCGCATTGTATGCGTGGGGGCTGAAGCCGACGACTGCAATCTTTCAGGTTATATACATATATACATAAACGGCCGCACATGAGGCACTTAATACCTTACGGGCAAAAGTATAAAAATAGCCTTTATAATCAAAATAGCATTGTTTTTACAAGCAAGATACATGTCATTCAAACATGGTACTCTTCGAGCATTGAGCCTCTATTAAACGGGCGCCTTCTAGGACTTCTTCAAAATAGTGCTCGGGCGAGTCCTGGCCTCCGGTCGGACCCCTGGTTGCAAGGGCGGTGGCCTCCATCTCCGCCCAGTATGTCTTAACACGGGCAAGAGCCATCCACGCACCCTCTATGCACGCCGACCTCTTTATAGCATCGATATGCAGCACAGCACGAAGAAATCGTTGCACTAACCCAAAATAACTTTCCGGACTTGGTTCCTTCGGCCAAAGATGATCCACGACAGACCTCATGGCAAGCCCGGACAACCTATGGAGCTCGGCCCACTCGGCCATTTGTTCATTTAACGGCAGCGGACGCTTTGGAGCACTGAACTGCGACCAGAACAACCTTTCCACCTCATGATCCTTCTAATCTTTGAAATACTCAGTCGCATCAGCAACACTCTTTGCTAAGTCCAGGTATGCGTCTGCAGCACTCCATAATTTATCCAGAGGGGCATACTTCGGATCGCCGAACTTCGTGCGCAACAGGAAGGGCTTCCCAACCGTGATATCTCCGGCTTGGCGAAGCTCCTCCCGCGCCGCTCTGATTTCAGAGCGCGTTTCCTTGGCTGCTTCCAAGGCCTTCTCCAAGTGAGCCGCTTTCGCCTGGCTTTCCCTTTCGTGGAGCTCATAGCGGCTGGCGGCATTTTGCAACTCAAGAGCCATGTTGGCTATTTTCTCTTCGCTTTGGCGATGAGCAGCCTGTTCGTCTTTTAACTCTTCGGCTGCCTTCAGGGCGGCCGCATCACTTCTTCTGGCTTGTTCCTTGGCTCGGGCAAGTTCTGCCCAAAGGGTCTCCACGGCGGCAGCTCCATCTGCAGTCAAAGCATATTTTAGATACTAGCATCATGCTCCTCTTAATATTCGCTGACCACCCGCAAATACATACCCTGTGGCTCGTCAAGCCGCTTGTTCACAAGCGCGATGTCGGCATCCGCCACGTCAAGCTGCCGCCTCAGTTCGGCAACATCAGCGGTCCGGTCAGCCACCGGACCCTCAGCCGCCTGCACATGAAAGCAGTGCGATCATTACCTGGGATTATGATCCTCTGTTTGCCGCCTCAGGTCGGCAACCAGAGTCTTAGAGGCTACTGTCTATTCAAGGCACACCTAGCGTGTGCGGTACAGTCAAAAATATATATAATACTTTGCGTACCACAAAGCCTCTTAGCAGGCTCGTAAAAGCTTCATTTAACCCGCTTTTATGTCTCTGAGATAGCCGCTTGCTCCAAAAGACTTATCAATGTGTCCGGTTGTATACCGGATAGTCCTGGGCCTTTTCTGTTGGTCTCCTTAGGAGCCGAGAACCCCGGACTTCGGGCGGCTGAAGAGTTACCTTCTGGCCTTTGCGGATTAGGAGAAATCCTCTGTGATGACACCTCGGGGTTGTCCGCCCCACGAGGCGGGGAGGCAGGAGGAGGCTTTTCGCTCTCCATCATCTCCGGAAGAAGATCCCCCCAAGACGAACTTTGTTGAGAAGGGCTGTGAGCCGCACTGCAAAACATATGTCCCGGTTGTTATTCTCAGAGAAAAAAGATATATTTATCAAAGTGCCTTTGTTCACTTACGGCTCGGTTGATGGCTGGCCCCATTGCAGGCGCTGTGCGGCAAGGACGCCCTCCGGGCCGAGGCCCCCTGGCGAAGGTTTCTTCCCTCGTTTGGAAGCCTCCATTTCCAAATCTTCATGGGCGCCCCTTTTCTTCCCATGGGGAGAGGGGATTTTGGATTCACCTCCCCGATCACCCTCCTTTGCGGAGGGACTAATTCCCCCGGTTTGGATGCGTACTGTATGAAGCCCGCTCTTGGCTTCTCTATTCCTCCCTTCGTATTCTCCTGATGGCACTTGATAGGGTGCGCGCTCAAGCATCCTGGTTAGTACAGGATCTAGCGAGCCTTCGGGAAGGGGAGCCGAACACCTGATCCTCTCCGCCTTTCTTATCCAGTCCTGGCCGAGGGTAGTTTATCAGAATGATGTTGTAACAAACATAATAACAACATGTGCGGTCGCGGAATTACTTACTTGGGTATCTGGACGATTGCAGTTGAGACCCGCATCCTCGGTGGTGTCCGGACACTTTATTCGTGATCCGAAGAACAATCCATGCATCCCTTCGAGCGTCATGCCGAGGAAGTGTTGAATAGTTCGCGGTCCTTCCGGGTTGAACTCCCACATACGGAGAGATCGACGTTGGCATGGCAGGACCTGACGAACCAGCATTACTTGTATTACTTTGACAAGACTGACATCCCTCCTGAGAAGATCCCGGATGCGGCTTTGCAATGTCAGCACGTCATTAACTGGCCCCCAGTCTAGCCCTTTGTTGACCCATGATGCCAGTTGGGGCAGAGGGCCTGGGCGAAAGGCAGGGGCGGCCGCCCACTTTATACCCCGGGGGGCAGTGATGTAAAACCACTCCCATTGCCATAAGTCGGACACCTTTGGGAAGGAACCTTTTGGCCATAGGGCGTCGGCACCCTTGCTTATTATAGCACCTCCTTACTCCGCGTGTCGCTCGTCGATCATCTTCGGCTTCACATTGAAGGTCTTGAGCCATAAGCCGAAGTGTGGGGTAATGCGGAGGAAAGCCTCACACACGACGATAAATGACAAGATGTGAAGGATGGAATCTGGAGCTAGATCATGGAAATCTAGCCCATAATAGAACATAAGCCCTCTTACGAAGGGATCAAGACTAAAGACGAGCCCTCGAAGGAAGTGGGAAACAAATACGACACTCTCGTGGGGTTCGGGAGTGGGGATAACCTGCCCTTGAGCAGGTAGCCTGTGGGGGATTTCGGCGGTCAGATACCTAGACTCCCTAAGCTTCTTGATGTCCTCCTCTGTGAAGGTTGGATCCGGACATGATTGAAGGTCCAGTGCGTTTAGCCTGAACCTTGGGTGTTGGAAATCGAGGTAGGGGAAGGGAAGGATTGGGCGTGGAGAAAAAAGGACGGGTCTGGACCTCTTTATAAAGAGGGTGAATATCAAGCGTCCTCTGCGTGGCCGTTTGGAACTTACCTAAAGCTGAGGAGTCATGCTAATAGCACGATTGGGTTACCCACGCCCGCATTGATGAGAATCCCGTAATAAGGGGGACACGATCTCTGCTTCGACAAGACGTGCCAATAAAACCGCCTTGCAATACATGCAGTAGCAGGCTGGGAAAAAACAGTTCGTATAAAGACCGGGCCGCGGCGTGACGTCACGCTGTGAAAAGTTTTCAGCAGATTAGATTTTTGGAATATTATTCTCTCTACGGTGGTATGTGGAATTTGTTTTGCACAGCCGGACACGATCCTTGTGCTCAAAATCTTCTGTGGTGTATTCGGAGAAGGAACCCGCCTTGCAATGCCGAAGACAATCTGCGCGCCGGACTCATCGTCATTGAACCCTGGTTCAGGGGCTACTGAGGGAGTCCTGGATTAGGGGTTACTCGGACTGCCGGACGATATACTTTGGCCGGACTATTGGACTATGAAGATACAAGATTGAAGACTTTATCCCGTGTCTGGATGGGTCTCCCCTTTGCGTGGAAGGCAAGCTTGGCAATTCGGATATGTAGATCTCCTTCTCTGTAACCGACTCTGTGTAACCCTAGCCCCCTCCTGCAATCATAATCATAGGCTAGCTTCTAGGGTTTAGCCTCTACGATCTCATGGTAGATCAACTCTTGTAATACTCATATCATCAAGATCAATCTAGCAGGAAGTAGGGTATTACCTCCATCGAGAGGGCCCAAACCTGGGTAAACATTGTGTCCCCCGCCTCCTGTTACCATTGGCCTGAGACGCACAGTTCGGGACCCCCTACCCGAGATCCATCGGTTTTGACACCGACAGCAGCCGGCCTCGGATGCGACGGCGCAGCCATATTACCGAGGATTCGCAGGTTTTGGCCAGCGCTTGGGTCACTGAGGAGTCCCCTTGGTAGAGGATATCAGGGAGAAGAGGATGGCGGTGCGAGGACACGGTGTTTTGACACTGACAGCAGCGGCCTTGGATGCGACGACGCGGCCATATTACCGAGGATTCGCAGGTTTTGGCCAGCGCCTGGGTCACAGAGGAGTCCCCTTAGTAGAGGATATCAGGGAGAAGAGGACGGCGGTGTGAGGACACGGCTGGAGGATCGCGAGGAGGGCGCCTGCTAGAGGAGATCCAGGAGAAGAGGACGACGGCGTGAGGACATCAGGAGGATCGCGAGGAGGGCAGGCGATGGGAGGATTGCATTCAATGGGCCGGCCCAATGCTGTGACGTGATGATGTCAAAGGTGGGCAAAAGATAGGAGTGGTGGGATGAGGTGGGAGTGAGGCGAGACTACCAACTCAGACTTTAGGAGTAGAGATTGATCACTCTCCTGTGATCTACAAGATATTATCAATTGCATCTCTGCTAGAGTCCATTAGCTTGCTCAAAACTTTGTTTGAAAAGTGCCACTTGATATTAACCGGCGACCGCTGGACACTCACCGGCACAGTACCTAATTAGAGCAATCACAACATTTTTCTAAATTCCGCCATTCCATGTACTAAGCATCTACATATGTATATATACTAAGCATCTGTATATACATACATATACATATACATCTTTTTTTGCTATGATATACATACTAAAGTATACATACATACATATACATCTACATACATATACATATACATCTACATATACATACATACATAAACATACAAGTATATGGGGAATTGACAACATTAATAAACAAAAAAAGAACAAAAAAGAAGGACAGAGCACACCGCGCCGGGGTGGCGGCGGCTCACAGCGGGGGCAGCCACTACAAAAAAATACACTTCCGTCACAGTAGGTCACGTTTTCTATCATGCATGTACATCCATGACGATTTTATGACAGAATCAAGATCGTCATACATGTGCTGTCGTAGAAGTGTTCCATGACATTACCAATATTATCATCACGGAAGTGTCCACTTCCATGACGATAAATCACGCGTCATGGAAGTGCTTTCGTCAAGGGTGACCGACACGTGGCATCCACTGTAACGGGTCGCCGTTAAGCTATCGGGTTCCGGTTTGGATCCAATAACCCATTAACAGCGTGGACCAATGGGGATTTTGCACGTGTAAAATTCTCATTGGCCGGCAGATCCACGTGTCGGCCCAGCGTTCGGACAGTTGTCACCCAGTGAATGGACGAAACGCGCCTACGATACGTCGATACGTGTCTCGGCCCAACAATGACCCATTTAGGTTAAAAGGTCATGCCTGTCAAAATAAGCGGGCTGGCCCATTAGCGGCCTACTTGAGTCAGGCCCATTTACAAGCATAGCCCATACAAGTTACACAGAATCGGCCCATCAAAGGCCCTTTCCAGATTTGAAAATTTCCAGCCCGTCGTCAGTTTAAGCCCATTAATGGCCCGCTACGTCTTTGGACCCAATTACCGCCTGAGCTTCTTTCGGCCTGTTAGCAGCCCATCGTCAGTTCCAGCCCGTTAACGGCTCGGAACATCTTTCGGCCTTTTCTCAACCCATTCTGCAGTTGGGCCTATTCTAGCCCGCTGGGACTTTAGGCCTGTCCTCGGCCCATTCGGTAAATGGGCCAACTCCTAGCCCATTTTGTCTCTCGGCCTGTTAACGGCCCGCACAACAGGTGGGCCTTTGACTTTAGGTCCATTAGTGGGCCACGTTCCGCAGGGCATCGTTTCAGCCCAATGCGACTTTCGGCCTTGTTAAAAGCCTAGTTTGCAAATTGGGCCTCCTCTGGCCCATAGCACTTTCGGCCTCTTACTGGCCCGTAAAGTAAAAGGGCCGAGACAAAATTGACATGTATTTCAGCCTGCTAGAGTCCCGAGGGCCATTTCCATTTATATGGCCCTGTCGAGCTTTTGGCCTGTTAACGGCCTGCTAAGAGCTGTTCTTACGGTGGGCCACATCATTATCCACTTAATATTATTTTTACCAGCCCAATTAAGGCCCGCATTGACTACACATGTTTGTTCGTTTGTATGGCGTCCAGGAAATGTTTGGGCGTGTTGGACCCGTTTCAACGATATAGCACATTCAAGAATTATCCTACTCTATACTATCGCCTCTAAGAAACATACACTATACAATAAAATGACTAAGGCATAGAAACGTAGAATAATCCTACACTATACAATAAAGAAATTACAGCCGAATATACCCACTGGGCATTATAGTTCGGCACCAGTTATAATAAAGCGTACACAAACAACAAATTACATACACTGGACAAATAAAGCTCATACATCATGGACACGCATCAACAGAACTTAGCATTTGAACTATAATCTCTTTAGAAAATAGGATTGGCCGGATTCATATAGCACAAATTTTAGTCTGCAAAATCTCCAATTCCTTCATGGTTACCTCAGTGTCTTGTTTCATTTTTTGACTCCTGCATCTAATACCTACAAGTCCAGCCTCAACTTGTTGATTGCATGTTGAGAATCATGTACTCGTTGTCTTGCCACCTCTAGTTGATGCTCGAGAACATCAGCACATTCCAATTCCAATCCACAATCATTCGGTAACAGCCATGCCGCATTGCTTGCAGATCTTTGTGTTGATGTCACTTCATCCTGAAATGTTTCTATAAGTACACATGACTAGGGTAAAAATATAGTTACAACGGTGAAGTGAGCAAGACAGACTATTTTGTACATGGAAAAACATGACTAACAATAATGTTACACGTTATGAAGCATAAGCAGGTGATATTTTAAAAATTATAAAAATGGCAGTCTGTGCAGCCCGCATACAGAAATCTCTCTTAGCTCACTAGAGGAGCATGATGTTGGGCCAAATCCAAATCATAGACAAGTTACAAATTTAGACAGCACGTTGCGTATAAGTAAGCAAGCAGTTGGCCATTCTGTAGCTCAATTAAAGTCTTTGGGAGCATAATGAACAACAGAGGGATTCATACAAACCTACTACAGCAAGCAAAACTATGCAATCATTAGCCTAGTATAAACTAGATTGTGAGCCTCATGCAGTATAGTTGGTTAATAGACTTCAAAGCTTCAGGCATACTTCGCGAGAGTAATTAAAAGGTAAGGCCTTTAACTATGTCAACTAATAGTTATACAAGTACCCAACATCAGGCATCAATGTTTGGGCATCTAATTAACTGAGGACAAATAAAGCAATTGAAAAGAGCAAATTAACTATGCCTGAAACAAACAAGGAATTGAACTGTTGAGTTGGATACAGTGACTTACCTTAACTAGCTGAACAGGCTCAGCGCTGCTCCTACTTCTCTTGCAAGGCTCCTTCCTAACATCTTGTACTTGGAAATTCTTGATCTTATCTTCATTGCACCCCCTCTGCAAGGTGGCACAAACTAGTTACTCGTCTCCTTGGAAGATAAATATGCATACTTTCGAGTCTGTGAACGACACAAAAGGATGAGATTATAACAAAACAACACCACGTAATGAAACATGCCACATCTCTTGCACTTGCACACAATGAAATGAGCATTTACTATGTGTGCACTATGTAAAAACTAGGCATACCTTCGAACTAGATCTCCAGGTACTCTTGGAGAGCCTACTTTAGTGTACAGCCAAACCGTTATGTCACCTATGAGTTAGACAAGCCCCCACTATAGCAGCCATTAGTGTTTAAATCGTTGACAAGCTCTGTTAGGCTGTTAGGTCAAGAACAACAAGTAATCAAAGCAAACAGTCCTAGTATGGCTGGCTGATGCAAACATGCAATTGAACAGATGTGTGAGCAAATCTTACATATCAAGAAAAGAAGCAAAGAAGGAGGCTTAAAGACCATCACCTGAATGACCAAATTTAAGGGGCATTTAAACATCATGTGCAACATATGAACTAACATAAACATTGCATATTCTAGATTCTACAATGGAATGAACATGTATTAGGTTATGCCATGTATGATGATGCCTAAATGTACACTATAGCATGCAGGAGTGATTCATCATTGCACGAACAATTGAATTGTAGGTTAAGGGCTAGTTCTATTCCGCCTTTTCAGAGCTTATTGTGAAAATAAGCCATAAAATATGTAAAGAAGTAATTTTTGAGTTATGGGCTTGGGCTTAACTTATTTAACTTTGGAGGGGGTGTTTCGGGTAGAAGCTCACTAAAAATTGAAGGGAAGGGGAATAGTGAAATGACTTTGTTGTCTGCCTATATTACACTCAAAATGCAACTGCTCACCCGGCGTCACACCTGACCCTCAAGTAAAAACAAACACGCAAGCGTTCATTGCCCTGCACGCTTGCATCTCCTCTCCCCTTTCCCTCTACCTCGATCCCCTGTCTGCGTTGCTAGGGTTCCTCCAGCGAGCCATCATCACTGGTCCCATCTGGCCTGGTCCTCGACGATGTTCTGTCTAGCTAGGCTACATGGCCGGCTGGTAGGGCCAAATCTCCCCGGCTGCTCCTGGTGTCGGTGTCAAAACCGGGGGATCTCGCGTAGGGGGTCCCGAACTGTGCATCTAGGGTCGATGGTAACAGGAGACGGGGGACACAATGTTTACCCAGGTTCGGGCCCTCTCGATGGAGGTAATACCCTTCTTCCTGCTTGATTGATCTTGATGAATATGAGTATTACAAGAGTTGATCTACCACGAGATCGTAATGGCTAAAACCCTAGAAGTCTAGCCTGTCTGACTATGATTATGATTGTTCGCCTCTACAGACCTATCCCTCTGGTTTATATAGACACCGGAGGGAGCTAAGGTTACATTAGGTCGGTTACAGAGAAAGGAATCTTCACATTTGGTCACCAAGCTTGCCTTCCACGCCAAGGAGAGTCCCATCCGGTCACGGGTAGAGTCTTCGGTCTTTGTATCTTCACAGCCCATCAGTCCGGCCCATGGCTAACAGGGCGGACGCCCGAGGACCCCTCAGTCCATGACACCCTCAGTAGCCCCTGAACTAGACTTCAATGATGAGGTGTCCGGCGCGCAGATTGTCTTCGGCATTGCAAGGTGGGTTCCTCCTCCGATGACTTCAAAGTGATGTATTCGGCTTTCCATTTAATGTCGTACCCCTCGGCTTCTGTGTATCAAAAACTTCAGCCTCCACGTGTCAAGCGAATGCGAGAGGTCATTCAGCACCACGCAGAAAAATCCTCAGAGCTTGCTAGGAAAGACCACTCCAACATGGCCGGCACTTCCAGTTCTCACTCCCATCCCTATGGCCCTGAAAAAGGCGAATGGGAGAGGTGCTCTGTATCCCACAATCGGCTGGTGAAGCTGCAAACACAGGGATTCCTCCCCCCCTCCGCAGATCTAGTCCCAGTTTGAGCAGGGTTGACCTCCTTCAATGGCGGGGCTCAGGCTGATAATTTCCCCAACCCATCCAAGGGGGAGCGAGTGTGCTTCGTCCCCTATTTGCTAAGAGGCGTCGGATTTCCAATCCAGCCGTTCCTCCAAGGGCTTCTGGAGTATTATGGTCTTCAACTGCACAACTTCACTCCTGCCTCCATCCTGCACATCGCAGGTTACGTCGCTCTTTGCGAGTTATTTCTGGGGTGTGAGGCCCATTTTGAATTGTGGAGGAAGCTATTCTGTCTCCTTCCTTGCAGCCAAGACGGATTAATATTCAAAGTGGGCGGTGCCGAAGTATGGCGCATAGCCGGGACCGGATACCTGTCCGGCACGCCGAAGAAGGCGCCCGAAGACTGGCCTTCAGAGTGGTTCTATATCGAGGACGTCGCTCTCCCTGACCCAGTCCGAATGGGTCTTCCCGAGTTTTCAGGCGCTCCGTTGAAGAAACGCCACAGCTGGCGCCCTCGGAGCTGCGAGGAGGAAGATAGCGCGGAAGTCCATCAATTGATGGGCAAGATAAAGATAATCGCCCAGTCCGGACTGTCAATAGTCGAGGTAATGGCGACTTCCATAGTGAGGGGGGTTCAGCCGCATCAATACAGAGGGCTCCCCATGTGGCACTACGATGGAGAAGATGACGCCTCCCGCTGCGGTCGAAAGGGTCCGGACACCCCTGCCGCTCTGGCAAAAATATTGGCCGAGTTGTACAAAGGGAAAAAGGAGGAGTTCACTCGCATTAATCGTCGAGATGGATTTTCAATGTACAATCCTCCTAGCTGGGTGAGTTCTAAACCCCCACCACTTTACTCAATTCTTTTCCTGAGTCAATTTGAGCAAACATCAATTCATCCATTCATAACAGGAATGGCGGAAGGTTGCCAAGGAGATCTATAGCCCCGATTCGCAGCCAGAGAATCACAACCGGGACCTTGATCCCGGATTCAAAGAGGATCCAGACATATTCTTGTAACTCAAGGATGGGGTGTTTTACCAGGTGAGCTAAGACGGCACAGAAGTGGCCATCACCGCCGACTATCCCGGTCTCCTTCCTGCCACACATGTAAGTGATCAAGAGACACCTTCTTAGAGAGAGCTTCCTTAGCCTATATGATTATGATTGCCTCTACGGACTAAACCCTCCCGTTTATATAGACACCGGAGGGGCCTAGGGTTGTACATAGTTGGTTTACAGAGAAAGGGATCTTCATATCCGCACGCCAAGCTTGCCATCCGCGCAAAGGAGAGTCCCACCCGGACACGGGGGAAGGCCTTCTATCTTGTATCTTCACGGCCCATCAGTCCGGCCCGTACCATATAGCCCGGACGCCCGGGGACCCCCTAATCCAGGACTCCCTCAATAGCCCCTGAACCAGGCTTCAATGACGATGTGTCCGGCGCGCAAATTGTCTTCGGATTGCAAGGCGGGTTCCTCCTCCGAATACTTCAAGGTAGTTGATTAAAAGAACTATATCCGGCTCTGTATAATAGTTACAACCCTGAACCACAAGGGCAAAATATTTAAACAAAACAAGTCATGTCTAATGACATCTTTTCCGGCAAGACGTTATGTTCCAGCCTTATTATTATGTTGGACCGTCTTTCAGCCTTCCGCTTCGCGTTTTGAGGTGCGGTCTTCATTGGCACGTCTTGTCAAAGCGTAGATCGTGTCCCCTTATTGCGGGATTCTCATCAATACGGGTTTGGGTAACCCCAACCGTGCTGTTTGCACAACCCTTTGGGAATAGGCGAGTTTTAAGGCTCGTGGGGGGGGGGGCCTTGATATTCACTGCCTGTATAAGAGGATATAGATCCATCTTTCTACCCCATGCCTCCTTCTTCCTCAGCCCTTCCGTCCTTGAGCTCCAGCGCCCAAGCTTCAATCTTTTCCGCCCAAGGAACTCCGGGAAGCGGGCTACTTGGCTGCGAACATTATGCATCGGCTTGCAACCAAAAAACAGATCGTCCCTACTCGAGAGCCCAATGAGAGGGTAGTTGTCATCCCCCACTTCCTCCGCAGCCTAGGGTTTCCCCTCCATCCTTTCGTCCGCAGCCTCATGTTCTATTACGGGCTAGATTTCCATGATCTAGCCCCAAATTCTTTCCTCAACATTTCGGCGTTCATCGTCGTGTGTGAAGCATTGCTCCGCATTCCCCCCACTTCGGCCTATGGCTCAAGGTCTTCAATGTAAAGCCAAAAGTGGTCGATGGTCAACATGCGGAATGTGGCGGCGCCATGGTGAGCAAGCTCCCCAACATCACCTGGCCAAAGGGGGCCTTTGTGGAGACTGTTAAGTGATGGCAACAGGGGTGGTTCTATATCATAGAACCTCGTGACGCCAAATGGGCCCCCACTCCAGAGTTCAAATCTGGGCCTCCAATGCGGCTTGCGTCGTGGATTAACAAAGGCCTAGATTGGTCGTCATCCGACGAGGTGACGATGCTGCAGACGTGTATCAAGAGTATGATAGAGAAGGACACCAGTCTCGCCGATGTGATCCAGGTGATGTTATTTTGCCGGATTCTCCCCTGCCAGAGCCGGACCCTCCATATGTGGGAGTTCAATCTGACCGGTCCTCGAACCCTGCAGCGATTCTTCAACATAACGCACGAAGAGATCTGGAAGCTGCTTTTCAAGGCCCAGAAGTCATGGCCGGAGACGACCGAGGACATCGGTCTCGATTGCACTCATCCGGCCACTCGAGTAAGTTCTTGGATTTCCAAACATAACCTCTACTTGTAGATTCGAGGGGTATGCTAAGCCTTCCTTTTCTCCTTAAGGGTTGGACGAAGAAAGCGGAGCGGATCAAATGTCCGGCTCCGCTGCCCGAAGACCCAGCCATCCCTCTGCTAACAAAGATGCTGGTTCCGGCGCCGTACCAGGCGCAGGAGAAGAAGGCCAAGAAGAAGGGTAAGGAGGCCCAAAGTGGCCTCCGCCATAAAGGTACTTCGGATATCGCGTCTGAAGATACCGAGGTCCTCTCCTCCAACGAGGGAGATGAAGATGAAGAGGACGAGGAGGAGAGTAATTCCCCCCTCAAGGGGGGGGGGAGAAGAAAAGGGCGGCGTCCGCAGACCTAGAAGCGGAGGCGTCCAAGAAGGGGAAGGTCTCCCTTTCGGACGATTCGGATTCGGACACCGAAGTCATCCCCGAGCGGGGCCTCAGGACGAAGCCCCCGGCCGAATCGTAAGTATTCAAAGATACTATATATATCTGGCCGTTTATAAATTGTAGGATAACATATCATTTACATATTTCAGTCCGGCCCGCGACCCTCTCCTAGAATCATCGTCTTCGGGGGGCTCATTGGCGCCGGAGATGATGGAGAGCGAAACGCCTCTGCGGGCCTCTCCACCGCATGCCGCGGACGACACTAAGGTGTTGTCCCGAAGGACCTCTCCAGGCTAAGGAGAGGTGAGGAAGGCCATAGAAAGGGCACCATAGGGTAGTGCCTCAGCCGCCGAAAACATGGGAGGGGCAACACCCATGGAGACCGACGACGTGGGCCCGGATCAGTCCGGCCCCCAGCCAGATACAACTCCGGAGACTCATGTGGCTCCGGAGTCGAGCGAGCGCCCCCCTTTGAGGTAGGGTGGAGTGCCGACTCCACCGGCGACCTCTATCAATCCAGAGGCGCCGGATACATTGAGGGAAGCACTTTAGCGTGCTTCCGTCATTCAGGAGCACCGTACCTTGATGGGTACGGTAGCTGAGAAGGTTCAGTCCACCAAAAGTGGACTGAACGAAGCCTTCACTAGCCTGTTAACAAGCATTGAGGTATGTGATATAATATGCTTTAGCTGTTTTTTCGCATTGGAAGAATATGCCTGTATATAGGTAGTAGCCCCTGAGACTCTGTTCAGTTCTTTGAAAAAAGGAGCCGGACAGAGGATCAAAATTCGTAGGAGATAGTGCGCTTAATATATTTTGATAAACATGCTTCACTGTTGGCGGCTTCAGCCAGAGACGCTGAAGTTTCCGAACTACAGCGCAAACTGAAGCTGGCTGACAAGGAGATCGACCGTCTTAACAAGCGGTTTGATGAGACCCAAGGTATGATTTTGAAGGGCCCCTTGCAAGCCTAAATTATAACGCAAACTCAGAGTTTACGCTCATTTGCTGCTATGTATATGATTGTAGGCAATGCGACCGAGGTCGAGGCCCTCAAGAGTGCCCTTGCTGAAGCCAAGGAGGAAGCGAAGGCAAGCCAAGCGGCCGCAGAGAGAGCGGCTGCGGATGTAGAGGCCGAAAAGGCTGCCCGCCATCGGTATGAGGCGAGGGTGACCGAAGTGGAGCAAGCGCTCCAGGAGGCCGCCAACAAGTGTGAGTCCTTGGAGGAGCGTACCAAGGCCCAAGCGGCGGAACTCACCAAGGCTCTACAAGCTGCAAAGGAGGCGTGGTCCGAGTCCCGGGCCGCTCACGAGGATATCAAGAAAGCCGAACAGATAGCGGCTGGTAAACCTTTTCTTTCACAGAGTAAATTCGGCGGTCGAAGATATGCTTTGCTAAATCGACTGTGGAGTGCTCCAGACGCTTTTGCGAATCTCCTGAGGAGTGCTGCCGACGCCTCCCAATATTTCCGGGCCCAAGAAGGGAACGCGACGGAGAAGCTCTTCTGGTCGCAGTACTCGGCGCTGAGCGACCAGCGCTGCTGAACAATCAGATGAAGCAGCTGGCAGAGCTGCGTAGGGTGTCCGGTTTGGCCATGAAGGACATCATAGTCCAACTATGGCCAGCCGGACCCATTCCGAGCAGCTACTTCGGCTTGGTCAAGCGGCTTGGCGATGCCTTGCCCCGAGTTGATGCTATCCAGCGCTCAGCGTGCATAGAAGGTGCACGGATGGCCTTTGCCCGTGTCAAGATGCACTGGGCAAAGATGAAGGCTGCCGACGTAGCTGTTGAGGGTGCGCCCGGAGGCAAGGACCACCGTAAGCCGGAGCGCTACTTCGAAGACGTCCTTGAGGGTGCCCGTTTGATAGAGGGTCAATGTTCGAAGGATATAATGTTTGAGTAAATGTATCCGAACTGCCCCGATGGTGCATTATAAACCAATGTTTTTGTAATATTTTATGCTGTTTATCTTGAAGTGTTTTTCCTCCTGTGCGGCCGTTTTTATTACTGAGACTTTGCCAGTCGTCAGCTTCAGCCCCCACGTAGATACTACGGGAGTGTTGGGGGATGGCACATAACCACACTTGACCCAACGTCTTGGTCCGTGATGGAGGTGTTAGTGCGGAGAACCAGACAATCGGACTATGCGGCTTCATCATTCTCACCTAGCCATAGGAGTTTGACAGTGGGGTTGTAAGATAGTGTCACATCCCTAGTTCTGGTATGCTCTGAGCTAGCTAGTCATGTGTTGCATCTTGTTTAAATTCTTTTGAATTTGAAATGCGGATTGATAAAACCCTAGCACCATATCAAATCAAATAGGTTCAACATAAAATCATTTTCGATGAACCCAAAATGCCCTTTGAAAATGTTGATGATTTCTGATAAACTTGAAAACCTCGGCCAAAAATGGTGCACACTTTGTTAGGACACCCTGGGTTCTTTGAATTAAATCATACAATATTTGTTCTTGGACATTTGAATGCTATAAATAATTTTAAATGTCCAAATAATCTTGAACTTAAATGAGGGCTATTGGAAGTAATCCAAACAGTGCCCACAATTAGTTTCAGGAGTTTTAGAAGTGTTCTGGTATTTTAAATAAACTAGAAAAACAAACAACAGAAAAGATAAAAAAGAAAACAAGAAAAGAGAGAGAGAGAGGAAGCCAACCTGGGCCACTTACCTGGCCAGCCCAGCCCACTGGCCTGGTGCCAGTCACCCTCCACCTCTGCCAGTAGGCAGAGGAGGGAGACAGCGCACGCGCGCGCAAGGCGCCACGCCACCTCCCTGCTCGCCTGCCTCATCGAGGCGCCTCGAAGACCCTCCTTGGCGCCGCCCTGACCCCCTGGACACCCATTCTCCCCCACCTACTCTCTCCCTCGCCCTCTCTTCGCCATGGCCGAAGCAGCTGCGCTTGCGCTGTCGTGAAGCCGCAGCCACCGTCGCCTCCTCATCACCCCGCCGTGTCCTGAAGCTCCGCCACCGTCTGCTTTGTCGAGAAGATCGAGCCCCGAGCGTTCGTTCGCCCCGGAGCCACCACACCGACCTCGCTTCACCTCGCCGTCGCCAGAGATCCACTTCGCCGCCCCGCTCGCTCCAGCTCGTCCCCGACCCCGCTGCGTTGCTCGTCGTGACCGCTGTGAGTTTTTGCCTCTCCTCCCCCTCTCCATTCTCGCTGCCGCGCGCCGTAGCGACCGCACCGAGCACACCCGCACGCGCCACCGCCTGAGCTCGCCGCCGACGTGGCTCCGTCCACGCAACAGCCTCGCTGTCCTGTCCACTGACCTCCCCGCACCGCGTAGAGCTTGTAGGAGTTAACCCCGAGCCTCCATGCTCACCGTAGCAATGGCTTAGAGTTTGCCCGAGCTCCGGCAGCCGCCAAGCTCGTCGCCGGCATCGTTTCCGGCGACCCCGAGCTCAACCACCACCACCACTCGACGCGGCTCACTCCCAGCTACACGTAGGTAGCCTCCGCCACCCGTTTGGTCACCGGAGTGCGAAACCCGCACCCTCCGCCGCGTCTGGTCGTCACCGGCGGCTAAACACCAGCGAGTTGACCAAGTTGACCAGGGATTTGACCCCCTGGGTCAGTGACATGTGGGTCCCGCCCCTGGTCAAACCTAGTTTAATAATTAAACTAACCATAATTAGTTAGTTAACTAACTGTGACACCCACTGGTCACGTTTGACCTGGACCGCACAGTTGACCTGCTGACGCAATGCTGACGCAGTAATGCCTTTTCTGGATTTATTCTTATTCAGGAAATTCCAGAAATTGTTATAAACTTCTAAAAATCATAGAAATTCATCTGTAACTCCAAATGCAAAGTTTTATATATGAAAAATGATCAGAAAAATCCAATCTATCCATCTGTACTATTTTCATGCATGTTAGAACAACATATAGCTGCTGTTTAGGACAAATCGTATAAATGGCATCTGAATATCCACATATGGAGTTTGAATTTGAATATTGGATTCAAACCAACTTCATTTAAATTGTTGCTAGTTGCATTAGCTCAAACTACAGCATATTGCCATGTCATGATCATGCATCATATTGTTGTATTGCATTGACTGTGTTCCTTCTCTGTTGCCGGTATTTGTCCCCTCTCAGTAGACGTGGTTCCGACGATGAGTTCGATGACACCGATGAAGAGCTATACTATCTTCAGAAGTGCCAGGCAAGCAAAACCCCCATGATCATTCTGATACAATCCCACTCTCTCGCTCCTGCTCTCTTTTACTGCATTAGGACAACATCGATTTATCTGTTACATGCTGCGGTAGTTGAACCCCTTTCCTCTGCATGACCTGTCATTGCCACTATAAATAGATGAAACCCACTAGCATGAGTAGGAGTTGTTTGAGCCCTGATGTGCCTACTCATTCATGCTTGTTTGTCATGCCTGCTACTACTTAGAGTTGAGTCAGGTCTGATTCATCGGGGATGAATTGGAAAGTTGTGAACATGTCCTACTGTTGAGAGCTAAGTGTGTGAACTCGATTTGGTAAAGGTAGCGGTGAGAGGCCATGTAAGAGCATGGTGGGTTGTCTCATTGAAAACGTCCGCAGGAACTGAGTTCTGTGTTTGTGATTCATGAACAGCTACTACCACACATTGGGATCCTTAATTGACTCTCTCGACTTATTAACCGCCCCTGTCCTCTGTCCAGGAGTTGCAAGTAGTTTCTGGTGTTTGTAGTATGCTGGAGGCCGTGCGCAGCGCTGACCCGAGGGGTGGGCTGTGATGCGGTAGGCACGTGGCCCGGTGTACCGAGTCACCCGTTTGGTGACCCGGGAACCCTACACACATCATTCGGGCCCGTAGTGGAAACCTCGGCCGGACTCCCTATGGATGGAACCTGAATAGGCGATAAACTTGGACTAGGGACTTGTGTGGTTAGTCAGGTCGTGGTCGACACCCTCGCCAGGCTTCCGCTCGAAGGTTGCCGAGATACATAACGTGTACATGGCGGTAAGTGGCGGGAGCGTGTGTGAAGAAGTACACCCCTGCAGGGTTAACACCATCTATTTGAATAGCCGCGCCCACGGTAAAGGACTACTTGGTTGCTTATACAGTTCATAGACAAGTGAAAGTGGATACTCTAAAATGCGCAAGATAAGCGTGAGTGCTATGGATGGCCTTCTCGTAGGGAGACGGGAGCGTATCCATAGTGGTGTATTGATATGGTGAATATGTGGACTCGTGTGCGCCACCTCAAGGAGTTACTTGCAGTCGTAGTTCAGGATAGCCACTGAGTCAAAGCTGGCTTGCTGCAGTTAAACTCCACCACCCCTTTGTTGATGCTGATGCATATGTAGCTAGTTCTGATGTAAGTCTTGTTGGGTACATTTGTACTCACGTTTGATTAATTTACGTTTTTGCAGAGAGACTTCAGTCTCACTAGTAGTTCCGCGTGGACTTCGACGTTTAGCCTGTTACCTCAGCTACAATCTTGTGCCCTCGGCAGGGTCTTGTAGATAGTCAGGCTTCTCAGCCTTTTTCATTTGTAGTTTTCTGTACTCAGACAAGTTAAGCTTCCGCATGTGCTTGTTGCTTGTATGACTTGAATGCTGGGTCATCAGACCCATGTTTGTAATATATGGCTCTTCAGAGCCTATTGAATAAATACTTTGATTCATAGAGTTTTGTTGTGATGCCATGTTGTATTTGCACATCTCGAGCATATTGTGTGTATGATTTTGAAATGCTTGGTATGTGTGGGGTCCGACAACCTAGTTGTTTATTCTTGGTAGCCTCTCTTATGGGGAAATGTCTCCTAGTGCTTCCACTAAGCCATGGTAGCTTGCTACTGCTCCGGAACACTTAGGCTAGCCGGCATGTGTCCTTCTTCGTTCCTGTGTCTGTCCCTTTGGGGAAATGTCACGCATTGTCCCTTTAAGTCCTTGTATCTTGCTACGACTTGGGTTCATGCGTTGATGCCCGACATGTTCGTAGCTGGGTCATGTATGCTTGTCCCTGTAAGTTAGTGCCACTTTGGGTTTACGACTAGTCATGTCGGCCCGGGTTCTCTGTCATATGGATGCTAGCAACACTATCATATACGTGAGCCAAAAGGCGCAAACGGTCCTGGGACAGGTAAGGTGGTACCCGGGGGAATACCGTGCGTGAGGCCACAAAGTGATATGATGTGTTACATGCTAGGTCGGTGTCACTTAGGATCGGGGTCCTGACAGATAGCCCCTGCTGCGTATGCGGTTATCGATCTTAGATGCCTTTAGACGCGTGACTGAAAAAAAGGCCAGCCCTTCGTGTAATACGGAAGAAATCGCTAGAGATTTAAGAAGTCACCGAATTGCTGACCAGCTCTTGCCGCATCACGATAGTCAGTTTTCTGCTTTCTCTACTGAGGTGCTTGACCAGGCCAGACGGAAACACAATCGCAGTAGTTCTCCCTTTACTACCTTAGACGAAAACGGAACGTAAGGTAGCAAGCACAGGAGCCGGGCAACCCAACTATTGACCAAAGACGTGATTCGGAGCCGATGCATATAATGCAGTATTCGGGATGCCGAAGTGTACCCTGAGAGTGTTCGGACTTTTTATTATTAAAGATATACATATGGCTTGAATAGAGCCCCTGGCGATTTAAGTCGTACCCAGGTGTTTAAGCCAATTCAGACGAGAAGTGGAAAAACAGAAAAAGGCCAATACCGAACAGGGTTGGGCGAAACTGTTTCCATTATAGTCTGATTTGTACGACAAAACGTATTTTTACATAAGATGCGATAAGCATCACGGCTATTTTACATGCCAAGGGCAAGGGAAAGTTGTGTGCGGGTCCTAAAAAAAGATGAACTTGAAGATCCTTTGGACACTTTGCCGCACATCTGCGCTGCTCTTCGCCTTGGTGTATGATCCTTTGAGAGGATCAACGATCGAGTATTCATAAGGGGCCTGGAAAAAGGGCCCTTGGTACCATCGAAAGGTGATATGGGTTGTAAAGAACCTGAAAAATAAAGAGAAGTGGAAAGAAAAAAAATGAGGGTCCGGATAGGGTCAAACCGTATTGTGTACCTTACTTTTGGTAAGCCTCCGTCCTTGCCCAAGGTATCTTTAGTGCGTAGTGATGTATGCATGGTACATATGCCACTGTCAGGTTGAGGCTTTGACGGAGGCTGAATTGCTAGTCTCACTCTGAACGAGCCGGACTTCCATTCAGCAGGGTAGACCGGACTCGTTTGATAGTGTCCGGGGCATGACTGCCGATGTAGTATTCGGCTTAATGAGGACACCATGTACATCGGCCGCGAGTGCCGCGGTATGCTCCTCTGTACGGAGGGAGCGCTCCATGTTTCCATTGACTGTTATGACGCCACGCGGTCCAGGCATCTTGAGCTTTAGATCAGCATAGTGAGGGACTGCATTGAAACGGGCGAAAGCGTTTCGTCTGAGTAGTGCGTGATAGCCACTACGGAACAGGACGATGTCGAAGATAAGGTCTTCGCTCCGGACTATGTAATGTGGGCCGGACTGATGGGCCGTGAAGATACAAGACAGAAAACTCTCTCCCGTGTCCGGATGGGTCTCTCCTTGGCATGGATGGCAAGCCTGGCGTTCCGATATGAAGATTCCTTTCTCTGTAACTGACTTTGTATAACCCTAGTCCCCTCTGGTGTCTATATAAACCAGAGGGTTTAGTCCGTAGAGGCAATCATAATCATATAGGCTAGACTTCTAGGGTTCTAGCCATTACGATCTCGTGGTAGATCAACTCTTGTAATACTCATATTCATCTAGATCAATCAAGCAGGAAGTAGGGTATTACCTCCATAGAGAGGGCCCGAACCTGGGTAAACATCATGTCCCCTGTCTCCTGTTACCATCGATCTTAGACGCATAGTTCGGGACCCCCTACCCGAGATCCGCCGGTTTTGACACCGACATTGGTGCTTTCATTGAGAGTTCCGCTGCGTCGTCACCAAAAGGTTCGATGGATCCTTCAATCATCTACAAGAATGCTGCCTTGGGGGAGGTTTTCCTCCCCGGCCAGATCTTTGTGTTCAGTGGCTTCGTGCTGCGGGCCAACTCGCTTGGCCATCTAGAGCAGATCGATATCGACGCCCGAGGTCACCAAATTAGTTTTGGAAATCTGGATTATGTCGCTGACATCCGAGGAGACTTGATCTTCCAAGGATTCGCGCCCTCAACCTCCACTCTGGCCTTAGATCTGGAGCATATTGGCAGGTCCGAAGTTGGGCTCCTTGAGCTCGCCGGACTATCTGCGGCCATTAGGCCCATTGTGGGGGAGCCGGCGGAAGTAGTGTCGCTGGCAGCCGTCATGGATCTAGACCCTTCCCCAGACACTGGCTCCGAATCCTCGGAGTCAACATCATGTGATATCGGCCAAAGAGTTTCCCTCTCGCCGTACTCCATGGGCTCTCTTATCTCGGGGCAAACCTCGCCTTTGAGCGAGGCTCTGGACTTAATGCGATCCCTTGTCATTACAAAGGTGCAACGTCCGAACTACGCCCAGCCCGGACTAGGGGCTGAGAGCAGGGAATTTTACGTCCCACCCACCACCCACTTTATAGCCACTGTCGGGGACTTAACCGACATGCTTGATTACGGCTCCGAAGAAATCAACTGTATGGACGACGATGCCGGAGAAGAACAGGCCCAAAACCCGCCATTTACCGGACGCTGGACGGCCACCTCTTCGTATGACGTATACATGGCGGATACACCCAAAGAGAATAGCGGTGATGACAAGTCTCCTGAGATACAGCCAAAACGCCGATGTCAGCGGCGCTGCTCTAAGCCACACCGCGGAAAAGACAGCAATACCGGCACAGGAGAAAACAGTACTCTCAACGACGCCGAAGACAATGAAGACCCCGTTAAACCAACCTTCGAACAGGACGAACGGAAAGATGGGCGAGTCAGCCCTGATGAACAGGCCGTAAACGAAGACTCGGAGGACAGTAACTACCTTCCGCTCTGCGAGGATGAGGTGAGCCTCAGCAACGAGGATTTTATCATGCCTGAGGAACCTCTTGAGCAGGAGCGCTTAAAGCTCCAGCTAATAGCCACTGCAAGGAGCCTGAAAAAGAAGCAGCAGCAGCTTCAAGCTGATTAAGATCTGCTCAACGATAGATGGACTAATGTCCTGGCAGCCGAGGAATACGGCCTCAAGCACCCAACCAAAAGTTACCGGAAGTGCAAATTGCTACCTCAATTCAACGACGAGGCACTTGGGCCCGTACCATCAGCGTGTAATGTGACTGATCGACCACCACGTGGCCGGGACAAAGCGGCAACTCAAGCCGAACACTAGCCCGTACTACCTCGCCGTAAAGGCAGAGATTAATCAGCTCGGGGATATACACATAATCTGCGGCAGGACTTGGATAATAGAGCGGGACATACCAGATCGATCTACGGATCACGGGGGCGTGCCCCGACACGCGAAGACGGCTATCTAGCCGGACACGACAATCATAATCACGCCCGGGCCGAAAACCGCAAAGAACTCCATCCGAGCTACGTCGCGACGTGGCCCAATATAGAGGCGCCGCACACCCCCTTTGCTTCACTGATGAAGAAATGGAGCACGAATTCCCAGAAGTGTTTAAACCCATAAACATCGAATCATATGATGGGACAACAGACCCCGCGGTATGGATTGAAGATTTTCTTCTCCATATTCATATGGCCTGCGGTGATGATCTTCATGCCATCAAATACCTCCCACTAAAACTCAAGGGACCAGCTCGGCACTGGTTGAACAGCCTGCCAGAAAATTCCAGTGGCAGCTAGGAGGACCTGGAAGATGCCTTCCGCGATAACTTCCAAGGTACATACGTCCGACCTCCGGATGCCGACGACTTAAGTGACATAGCCCAGCAGCCCGGAGAGTCAGCCAGGAAATTCTGGACTAGGTTCTTAACTAAAAGAACTAGATCGTCGACTATCCAGATGCCGAAGCCCTAGCAGCCCTTAAACATAGCATCCGCGACGAATGGCTCGCCCAACACCTCGGCCAAGAAAAGCCGAAGTCCATGGCAGCCCTCACGGCACTTATGACCCGCTTTTGCGCGGGCGAAGATAACTGGCTAGCCCGTAGCAATAACCGTAGAAGCGAACCTGGCACTTTTGAAGCCATAAATAGCAGCGGCAAGCCCCGACGCAACAGACACAAGCGTTGAAGCAACGGTGATAATACCGATGACACGGCAGTCAACGCCGGATTCAGTGGCTCCAAGTCTGGCCAACGGAAGAAGCCATATAAAAGAAATAATCCGGGCTCATCCAGCTTGGACCGCATACTCGACCGTCCATGTTAGATCCACGGCACCCCTGATAAACCAGCCAATCATACCAACAGAGACTATTGGGTTTTTAAACAGGTCGAGAAGTTAAATGCCGAGAACAAGGAGAAGGGGTCACAAAACAAGGACAATGACGTGGAGTCCCGTCTGCCGAACAGAGGGGGACAGAAGAAGTCCCACCCCAAGTTAAAATGGTGAACATGATATACGCTACCTATATCCCCAAGAGGGAGCGCAAGCGCGCGCTCAGGGACGTCTACGCGATGGAGCCAGTCGCCCCAAAGTTCAACCCATGGTTTTCCTGTTCGGTCACCTTCGATCGCAGGGACCATCCGGCCAGTATCCGTCATGGCGGTTCAGCTGCACTCGTCCTCGACCCAATCATTGATTGATTCCATCTCACGCGAGTCCTCATGGACGGCGGCGGCAGCCTGAACCTCCTCTATCAGGATACAGTGCGCAAAATGGGCATCGATCCCTCAAGGATCAAGCCCACAAAAACTACCTTTAAAGGAGTCATACCAGGTGTAGAAGCCCGTTGTACGGGCTCAATCACAATGGAGGTTGTCTTCGGATCTCCGGACAACTTCCGAAGCGAAGAGTTGATCTTCGATATCGTCCCCTTCCGCAGTGGCTATCACGCACTGCTCGGACGAACCGCATTTGCTCGATTCAATGCGGTGCCATACTATGCTTATCTTAAGCTCAAGATGCCCGGCCCACGCGGTGTCATTACAGTTAATGGAAACACGGAACGCTCCCTCCGTACCGAGGAACACACCGCGACCCTGGCAGCAGAAGTACAGAAAGGCCTTACCAAGCAGAATCTTAATTCAGCGGCCATGCTCCCGGACACTGTTAAACGAATCCAGACTACTCCGCAGCATAACAGTCCGAATCGTCAGGAGTTAGACTAGCAATCAGGCCTCCGTCTCTGTCCCGGCCAAATGGCGGCATACGTACCACGCGTACATAACTACGCACTTAAAATACCATGGGCATAGACGGATGCATAACTAGATTGTGGTCCATAATACAGCTCGACCTCCCCTGGACACACATACTTTCACTTTTTCTTTTTTATCCTTTTCAGGTCTCTTTTCCACAGGCCTTTCCGGACGACCTGATCATCGGTCCTTTCGAGGGATAGATAGACCAAGACGGCAAGAAGCATCGACATATACGGGAATCTCTAGGTGGTCTTTTTGACGATCACCCTACCTGTTTTCAGGGCCCGCACGCAGCTCTCCCTTGGTCGTGGTAGGTTAAATAGCCCTGTTGCTTATCACGCTACTTGTACAAATACGCTTTGACGTATTAATCAAACTATAATGGAAACAGTTGGCGACCCAACTTCTGCGGCACTAGCTTACTACTTCATTTTTTTCTTGATAATCTTATCAAATTGCACACGTACACTTTGGTACGCCTTAATTCGCCAGGGGCTTCATTGCGCCCCATACTACGGCAACAAAGTCCGAATACTTGTTTACAGTATAGTTCAACACCCCGAATTTTAGCATTATATGCATCGGCTCCGAATCATGTCTTTGGTCAATAGTTGGGTTGCCCGGCTCCTGTGCTTACTACCTTACGTTCCGCTATATCGGCTAGGGTAGTAAAGGGAGAACTACTGCAATTGTGTCCTGATTTACCCGGATGAGCACCTCAGTAGAGAAAGCCGAAAACTGACTGTCATGATGCGGCGTGAGACGGTCAGCTGTTCGGAGGTTACAAATCTTTTGCGATTTTTCCGCATTATGCGGCGAATCGGTCTTTACCCGATCAGGTGTTTACAGCACCCTAGTCCGGACTCACGAATACTAGGGGCTGCGCCTAAAATTCTATTGTCAAACTCCTATGCCTAAGTGAGGGTGATAAAGCCACATAGTCCGATTGCCTGGTTCGTTGTGCTAAACACCTCCTTCAAGGACCAAACCTTTGGATCAAGAGTGTTTAGATTTCATCCCGAACACCCCCGTACTACCTACGTGGGGGCTGAAGCCGACGACTGGCCAACTCCCAGATTTAATAAAAACGGCCGCACATGAGGTAAAATTTCAAATAATAAATAAGCATTATATTACACAACGGCTTTGTTTCATAATAAAGGACAGGATAACATGAATGTATTGATTCAAAGATAATGTCCTAAGCACATTGCTCCACTACAATGCGGGATCCCTCCAGGACATCATCAAAATACCGCTCGGGCGTGCGGTGCTCCTTGCCAGCGGGCGGTCCCTCGGTCGCGAGCTTGACGGCATTCATCTTCGCCCACTGCACCTTGACACGGGTGAAGGCCATCCACGCACCTTCTATGCAGACCGACCGCTTGATGGCGTCAAGCCGGGGGCAGGTATTGACCAGCCGCTTCACGAGCCTGAAGTAGCTGCTGGGTATGGCTTCGGCAGGCCACAACCAGACTGTCAAATCCTTCATGGCCATTTCGGCCACCCTATGCAGTTCAACCAGCTATTTCAGCTAATCGCAAAAGGGAACCTGATGTTCTGGCGCAAGGTATTGTGACCAGAACAGCTTCTCCGTTGAGCTCCCCTCTTCGGCTCGGAAGAACTCCGCAGCGTTAGAAACACTACGCGGAAGATCCGCAAACGCCGCTGGAGAACTCCAAATCCGGGTCATTAAGAAGTACCTTTTCTTCACATACTTGCTTTGCATAATAAAGGCCTTACCTGCCGCGATTTTGTCGGCCGCTTGGATTTCCTGGAGGGCGCCCTGGGCTCCAACCCGTGCATCTTGTGCGCTGTGGCGAGCCTTGGCGAGTTCGATCTCTTGATCCACAATGTTGCACTCCAAGGACTCGCATTTCTTAACGGCGTCCTGGAGCTCCTGTTGAACCTCTTCAACCCTGGCCTCACGTTTTTCACGGGCAGCTTGCTCCTTTGCCGCTTTCTTTTTGGCCTCGGCCAGCGCCTTTTTAAGGGCCTCCACCTCGGTCGCTGCTCCTACAAATATCATGGCACTACGGTCAATCCAAATCATCTATCCTTTCTGATATACAGAAGGTCGTGGCATACCTTGATTGTCCTCCAGCTGCTTTTTCACATAGCCGAGCTCTTCCTCGGCCCGCTCTAGACTCTGCTTCAGTCCGGAGACTTCGGCAGCATGGGAGGTCGCAGCCAGCAACGACGCCTGTTTATTCACATGGACACATTTGGTTAGTCTCCTGCGAAAATTGTTTGATCCTCTGTCCGGCTTTTCTGTCCAAACACCGGAAAGAGTCTCAGGGGCTACTGTCCATACTGTGACATTATTTTTACATAATCGCGTTGCTTACCTCAAAGCCTATTAGAAGGCTTGTGGAGGCTTCAGTCAGTCCGCTCTTCGCGGACTGAATCTTCTCAATCACTGTACGCATGAGGGTACGGTGTTCCTCAACAATGGAAGCACTTCGTAGCGCTTCCAGTAGAGTATCCGGTGCCTCTGGTTGGACAGAGGTCACCGACGGAATGGGTACACCTCCTTCTTTCGAAGGAGGCTGCTTGCCGGATTCCAGAGCCGCATAGGTCTCCGGGATCGTATTCGGCTGGGGGCCGAATTGGATATGGCCCCCATCGCCAGTCTCCATGGGGATTTGCTCCCGTATGTGTCCGGCGGCCGAGGTTTCACCCTCTGGCGCCGCCCTGACAGCCTTCTGCATCTCTCCCTGGCCTGGGAACCTTCAAGACAACACCTCGGTGTCATCCATGGCCCTCGGAGAGGAGGCCGCCGGAAGGGATCCGCTGTCCATCACCTTCGGGGCCAGCGAATTCCCCGAAGATGAGGATCGCTCGAGGTCGGAACGAGCCGGACTACAAATGCATGATTTAACATGTTAAAACTATGAAGTAAAGAGGCTAGATATATGAATGTGTCAGGGTCTTTGAGTACTCACGATTCGGCCAGGGGCTTATCCCGGGGGCGCCGCTCTGGGCTGCTATCGATGTCCCACACGGAGTTATCCGCGGGGGAGCACTTCCTCTTCTTGGATGTCTCTGCCTCCAGATTTGTGGAGGCCCCCCTCTTCTGCCTTCCCCCTTCAGGGGTAGAATTGCTTTCCTCCTCCTCGTCGTCATCCTCGGCGACGGAGGAGTGAGTCTCGGCGTCTTCGGACGTCACGTCCGAAGCGCCCTTGCGGCGGAGACCACTTCTGGTCTCTGTCGGTATCAAAACCGGCGGATCTCGGGTAGGGGGTCCCGAACTATGCGTCTAAGGTCGATGGTAACAGGAGACAGGGGACACGATTTTTACCCAGGTTCGGGCCCTCTCTATGGAGGTAATACCCTACTTCCTGCTTGATTGATCTTGATCAATATGAGTGTTATAAGAGTTGATCTACCACGAGATTGTAATGGCCTAAACCCTAGAGGCCTAGCCTGTATGACTATGATAATGAGTCTCCCCACCTCCGGACTATGATATCCGGTTTATATAGACACCGGAGAGATCTAGGGTTACATGGAGTCGGTTACATACAAAGGAATCTACACGATTAATCGCCAAGCTTGCCTTCCATGCCAAGGAGAGTACTGTCCGGACATGAGTGCTGTCTTCGGTCTTCAAATCTTCATGACCCATCAGTCCGGCCCATGGCTAATAGGCCGGACGCCCGAGGACCCCTTAGTCCAGGACTCCCTCAGTAGCCCCTGAACCTGGCTTCATAACGAGGAGTCAGGCGCGCAGATTTGTCTTCGGCATTGGAAGGCGGGTTCCCTTCTTCCAAGCTCCAGAATAGTCTTAGGATGTAGTAGGTATATCCGGACCTGTGTAACATGGATACCAAGCACATAGCTGTAGGGAGTGCAATGTTCCACGAGTCCAATCCGCTGACAACCTTTCATAACGTGACATCACACCTGCCCGGCTCATTATTTCGAACAGATTTCGTCTGCCGCTTCATATTTTGAGACACGGTTTTCGTCGGCACGTCTTGTCAAAGCAGAGATCGTGCCCCCTTATCGCGGGATTCTCATTAATACGGGCGTGGGTAACCCAACCGTGTCATTTACACAAACCTTGGGAATAAGCGAGTTTCGAGGCGAATGGGGAGGCATGAGATATTCACTGCCTTTATAAGGGGATAAGGATTCCCTTCTTCCCCCACGCCTTCTCTCTTGCTCCGCCCTTCCAATCTCGAGCTCCAGCGCCCAAGTTCTTATCTCCATTCCGCTTGAGCTAGCACTGCAACCATGTCCGGATCCGGAGGCCAGGGCAAGTGGATGATCTCCTCCGTTAGGGAGAAGGACATTACTGAACTTCGGGCGGCCGGGTACTTGGCCAAGGAAATCGCCCACCGTCTTCCAGCCCAAGGGCAAGTTGTCCCCATGCCGAAGCCCAACGAGAGGGTGGTATTCCTCCCTCATTTCTTCCGCGGACTAGGGTTTCCACTCCACCCCTTCGTCTGCGGGCTAATGTATATTACGGGATAGATTTCCACGATCTGTCCCCGAATTCCTTCCTCAACATCTTCGTGTGCGAGGCTTTCCTCTGCATCCAACCCCATTTCGGGTTGTGGCTCAAAATCTTCAACGTGAAACCGAAGGTGGTGGATGGCCAGCACGCGGAGTGCGGAGGAGCCATGGTGAGTAAACTGTCCCACGTCTCCTGGCCGAAAGGCACTTTTGTGGAGACAGTACAAGAGTGGCATAAACAGTGGTTCTACATTACAGAACCCTGCGGCGCCGATTGGACCGCAGCTGCCGAATTCAACCCAGCTGCCCCAATGCGGCTCACCTCCTGGGTCGAGGAAAGCCCGGACTGGTGTTCGCCAGACGAGCTTATAGCGCTGCAGACGCGCATTCAAAGCATGGTGGACAAGGACGTCAAACTCGTCGATGTAATCCAGGTGATGCTAGTTCGCCGGATTCTCCCGTGCCAAAGCCGAAGCCGTCCTCTATGGAAGTGCAATCCGAAGAAGCACCATACCCTAAGAGGATCTTTGAGACCACTCACGAGGGCGCCTGGAAGTTGCTCTTCAAGGGCAACGAGAAACCGCCGGCCGCAGATTCAGACCGCGGGCACGACATTAACCACCCTGCCAACGAGGTATGTTATTTTTAAAGCATCCCCTACTTGTTTGTTTCAAGGACGATGTCTGATGTTTCATCGTCGCTTTTTCAGGACTGGATGGAGAGGGCGGAGCGGATCCAGTGTCCGGCCCCGCTGTCGGAAGAACCGGTTATCCCGCATTTAGTGAAGATGCTGGTGCCAGCACCATATAAGGCGCCGAAGAAGAAGACTAAGAAGAAGGCCAAGGGGGCCAAAAGTGGCCCCCGTCGTAAGGGCGCTTCGGACGTGACGTCCGAAGATGAAGAAGCCCATGACAATTCTCCCCCTGAGGAGAGGAGGAAGAAGAGGGTGGCTTCCACGAATCTGGAAGCGGGGACGCCCAAGAGGGGGAAGGGTGTCCTTGCGGTCAACACCGCGTGGGATGTTGACAGTAGTCCGGAGCGACACCCCCGCACTAAGCCCCGGGCCGCATCGTAAGTACTATGACTCACATGTACCCGTATGTCCAGCCTCTCCTCTTTATTGTTTTGATGTGGTTAACTATGCTATTGTAGTCTGGCCCGCGACAACGTCCAGCGATCCTCTTCTAGAGGTTCCTTGGATCCGGCGGAAATGGCCAGCGTGTCACCGCCGACCGCTCACTCCCCCGAGGGCCAGGATGACACTGAAGTATTGTCCCGAAGGACTACTCCGAGCCGGGGAGATGCCCAGGACGCTGTCCAGGGGGCGCCGCAAGGCGAGACCCCCGCTGCCGGACACATGGGGGAACAGACCCCTATGGAGACTGGCAAGGAGGGACGTGTTCAGTTTGGCCCTCAGCCAAATACGATTCCGGAAACCCAAACGGCTCCGGAATCGGACAAGCACCCTTCTTCGAAGGAGGGGGTGTGCCGATTCCACTGGTGGCCCCTGTCCGACCAGGGGCACCGGATAACCTGATGGAGGCGCTGCGAGGCGCCTCCATTATGGACGAGCACCGTGTCCTTATGGGTGCGGTGATTGAGAAGGTTCGGTCTTCCAAGAGCGGACTAAATGAGGCCTGCGGCAACCTGTTGACAGATTTTGAGGTAAGTCGCACAGAAAGAGAATAATCCCATGCAGACAGTAGCCCCTGAGACACTGTCCGACGTTCGGAAAGAAAAGCCGGACAGTGGATCAACCCTTTGTAGGAGACTAACTTGATATGTACGAATAAGCAGGCGTCGTTGTTAGCCGCGACTTCGCATGCTGCCGAAGTCTCTGGACTGAAGTAGAGGCTGGAGCAAGCCGAGAACGAGCTCAGCGAGGTGAAGACTAAGCTCTGGGAGAAGCAAGGTGTGTAACGACTTGCTTGTGTATTCGGAAAGAATAAGTGGTGTGTATTGACCAGAGTGTCATAATATGTGTAGGAGCGAAGACCGAGGTCGAGGCCCTAAAAAAGGCCCTGGCCGAAGCCGAGGGGAAGGCTGTCCAGCAGCAAGCCGCCCGTAAGAAGATCAAGGCCCGGGGCGACGAGGTCTAGAAGGAGCTCCAGGACGCGGTGAAGAAGTGCGAGGCCTTGGAGCACGATGCGTCGGTCCAAAAGACCGAACTCGCCAAGGCTCGTCAAAGCGCGGAGGCCGCACAGGCTGAGGCCCGGGAAGCCTTCAAGGAGATCCAGGAGGCCAGGAAGATCGCGGCGGGTAAGGCATTTAACATGCAAAGCAAGTATGCAGAGAGAAAGTACCTTTTACTAACCCGAATTCGGAGTTGCCCAGGGGCTTTTGTGGATGTACGATGCAGCGTGTCCGATGCGGCGGAGTTCTTCCGGGCCAAAGAAGGGAGCTTCCTGGAGAAGCTGTTCTGGATGCAGTACGCCCTGCCAGAACATCCGGTGCCCTTTACCGATCAGCTGAAACAGCTGGTCGAGCTGCACAGGGTGGCCGAACTGGCCATGAAGGATTTGATAATCCGTTTGTGGCCGGCCGAGGCGATACCCAACAGTTACTTTGTCCTCGTGAAGCGGGTGGTGGAGGCCTGTCCTTGGCTAGACATTGTGAAGCGATCAATCTGTATCGAAGGTGCCCGCATGGCCTTCGCCCGCTGCAAGATGTGGTCGGCAAAGATGAACGTCGTCGAGGTGGCCAAGGGGCTGCCAGAGGGCAAGGAGCACCGCACACCCGAGCGATATTTTGCGGATGTCCTCGAAGGGTCTCGACTTGCAGCAGCGCAGTGCGGGCAGGACGTTGTTTTCGAATGAATACGCTCGTGTTTTGTCCTTGCTCTGTATTTAACAAAGTCGGTTTGTAATATAATGTTTACTATGTTTTAATTGTTTCCTCCTGTGCAGCCGTGTTGTATTTAATCTGAGGGTTAGCCAGTCGTTGGCTTCTGCACTCACGTAGGTAGTACGGAGGTGTTCGGGATGGGATCTAAACAATCTTTATCCAATTATATGGTCCTTGAAGGAGTTGTTTAGCGCAACGAACCAGGCAATCAGACTATGCGGCTTAAACGCCCTCACTTAGACATAGGAGTTTTATAATAAAATATGGGCGCAGCCCCTGGTATATGAACCAGAGTGCTGTCAGCGTCTGATCGGGAAGTACCGATCCTTCGCGTAACGCGAAAAAAATCACTAACGATTTGTGACCTCCGAACAGCTGACCGGCTCTCGCCGCATCATGACAGTCAGTTTTCGGCTTTCTCTACTGAGGTGCTCATCCGGTTTAGGCCAGGGCACAATCGCAGTAGTTCTCCCTTTACTACCCTAGCCGATGTAGCGGAACGTAGGGTAGCAAGCACAGGAGCCGGGCAACTCAACTATGGACCAAAGACATGATTCGGAGCCAATGCATATAATGCTAAATTTGGGGTGCCAAACTTATCTATAAGAAGTGTTCGGACTTTGCTGCCATATTATGGGGCGGTCGTGAGCCCCTGGCGAATATGAAGCGTACCAAAGTGGACGGATGCGGTCGATAAGCAAATCAAAATAAAATGCGGTAAGAAGCGAAAACCACAGAAACTGGGCCACAAACTATTTTCATTATAACTGGATGGATACGTCAAGGCGTATCTTGTACAGATAATGCGATAAGCATCCGGGCTATTTGACATGCCGGAATGTAGGGGGCGCAGCGTGCGGGTCCTGAGAAATAAGTGGAAATACCGTCAAGAAGAACGTATAGAGGTTACCCTACACACCTATGCTGCTTGCCGCCTTTGTATGTTGATCCTTCGAAAGGACTGGTGATGAGGGCCACGGGAAAAGGAACCTGAAACGAATAAATAGAAGAAAAAAGGTGAAAGTATGTGTGAGTCCCGGGTCGGTCGAGCCGTACTATGGACCACAAGCTATGCCTCCGTCGATGCCCGTGGGATTTTGAGTGCGTAATTATGTACGCGTGGTACTAGCGCCACTATGTGGTCGGGACTTGGACGGAGGCCGGATTGCTAGTCGAGCTCATGACGAGCCGGACTGTCATCCTGCAGCGTAGTTCAGACTCTTTTAATGGTGTCCAGGGGCTCGGCAGCCGGGTTCCGGTTCTGCTTGAGAAGGCCGCTCTGTACGTCTGCTGCTAGGGCGGCGGTGTGTTCTTCTATACGGAGAGAACATTCTGTATTTCCATTGACTATTATAACGCCATGTGGACCGGGCATCTTGAGCTTTAGATAAGCATAATGTGGCACCGCGTTGAATCGAGCAAACGCAGTTCGTCCGAGCAGTGCATGATAGCCGCTGCGGAAGGGGACGATATTGAAGATGAGTTCTTCGCTACGGAAGTTGTCCGGAGATCCGAAGACAACCTCGAGCGTGATTGAGCCCGTACAACGGGCCTCTATGCCGGGGATGACTCCTTTAAAGGTAGTCTTTGTGGGCTTGATCCGTGAGGGGTTAATACCCATTTTCCGCACTGTATCCTGATAGAGCAGGTTGAGGCTGCTACCGCCGTCCATAAGGACATGTGTCAGGTGGAATCCATCGATGATCGGATCGAGGACCAGCGCGGCTGAACCGCCATGACGAATACTAGTCGGATGATCTCGACGATCAAAGGTGATCGGGCATGACGACCACGGATTAAATTTTGGGGCGACTGGCTCTACCGCATAGACGTCCCTGAGTGCGCGCTTGCGCTCCCTTATGGGGATGTGTGTAGAATATATCATGTTCACCGTTTTGACCTGGGGGGGGGGGAAACTTCTTCTGTCCCCCTGTATTCGGTTGCCGGGGCTCTTCGCCATCGTCCTTTCTTTGTGATCCCTTTTCCTTGTTTTCGGCGTTTAGCTTGCCGGCCTGTTTAAAAACCCAACAATCCCTGTTGGTATGGTTGGCTGGTTTATCTGGGGTGCCATGTATCTAGCACGGACGATCAAGTATGCGGTCTAAGCCGGACGGTCCCTGGTTGTTCCTTTTATACGGCTTCTTCCGCTGGCCGGACTTGGAGCCACTGAATCCGGTGTTGACTGCAGTGTCATCGGTGTTGTCGCTGTTGTTTCGTCGTTTATGCCTGTTATGTCGGGGCCTGCCGCTGCTGCTTTTGACCTCGGAGGGGTCTCCCTCACTAGCTGTATTTTTGCTGCGAGCCAGCCAACTATCCTCACCCGTGCAAAAGCGGGTCATAAGTGCCGTGAGGGCTGCCATAGATTTTCGCTTTTCTTGGCCGAGGTGGCGGGCGAGCCATTCGTCACGGATGCTATGTTTAAAGGCCGCTAGGGCTTCGGCATCCGGACAGTTGACGATTTGGTTCTTTTTAGTTAGGAACCTAGTCCAAAACTTCCTGGCTGATTCTCCAGGTTGTTGACCTATATGGCTTAAGTCGTCGGCGTCTGGTGGCCGGACATATGTACCTTGGAAGTTGTCCAGGAAGGCTTCTTCCAAGTCCTCCCAGCTGCCGATAGAATTTTCAGGCAGGCTGTTAAGCCCGTGCCGAGCTGGCCCTTTGAGCTTTAGTGGGAGGTATTTGATGGCGTGGAGATCATCTCCGCGAGCCATGTGGATATGGAGAATAAAACCCTCTATCCATACTGCGGGATCGGTTGTGCCGTCGTATGATTCAATATTGACGGGCTTAAACCCCTCAGGGAATTCATGATCCAGTACTTCATCTATGAATCATAGAGGGTGTGTGGCGCCTCTATATCGGGCCGCATCGCGACGTACCTCTGATGGAGTCCGTCTGCGGCATTCGGCTCGGGCGTGTGTTTGACACGAAAAAGGAAAGAACTCGCTCATACAAAAAGATTGTGGTTTCGTATAAGCGTCTCCCTTGACCCTGGGTACAATGTGTTGCGAGCGTGCCAGTGTACAAAGTACACAAATTTAAGAAGAGGAAAAGAAAATGCGTGGGGCCTGCTGGCGCGGCCAAAGTGATCAAGCGATCATGGTCTCCTGGTTCCCGGGGGCCTCGGAAAGCTCCCGGTTAAATACTCCCGCGGATCATACGGCGGGACACCTCCGATTAAGATGCGCAGTCGTCGTCTTCGATCTTCGCTTCGTGTTCCTCATGCATGGTGGTGGTGTGTGTATGGCGGCGGCAGAGTCCGTGTACTGAGTGGTACACGCGCCATCGAAAACGCGGCCTTTGCTTCGGCCACGCCCGCCTACGCTGTCTTGCCTCGTCGGCCTTAAGCGGCGTTGATGTGGTTTCTTGAAGTAGCATGCATGTTTGGGCTTGGCTTGGACGTCATCGATGACATTGTAGATTCGCCGGGAGTGCGAGGGGTATGCCGCACGGGAGTAGATGTCGAAAGGAGAAGAAGGAGTGGATGGACGTGCGACACATGGTGTGCACACATCCGTCGATGACCGCATACACCGCCGCCCATGGCGGAGGAAGTCGCCACCTTGCACCGCTCGGCACGGCCGACGATGGCACAAGAGCCGCACGACAATGCGCATACCGCGGACACGGAGTGCCGGACCGGGAGCCGCCGACACGGAGTGCGGTACCGGACCCCGACAAGTGTGACACGTGTTCATGCCGTCGAAGAGGGAGGCCCCGAGATGCGCCTAAGCGTGTCCCGGCCCAACCCGGATGATGTCTCCGCCATCATAGTTATGACGAGTCATCGTGACTCGTCGAGAGCCGCGCCGCCTCCATAGTCGTGACAAGTCGTAGTGACTCATCGAGCGCCGCGGCGCCGCCGCCGCCGCCGCGTCAAGCTGAAGTTATTGCCGAGTCCCGGCCAGCCCATGGCGCCTCCATGAACCTGCGAGACAACGGCAAAGGAGCCCTTGCAATATGGCGGAGCCTCGCCCAGGCGTCGCTGATGGTCTAGCACTAGTAGAAAACAGGGCTTTGGTTCGGCCAGAAAAGAGCATTAATCCCGGTTGCATTACGAACCGGGACTAATGTGAGCGTTAGTCCCGGTTCGAGGGGCTAGGGCACCGTACATGCATTAGTCCCAGTTCAAATGGGACCTTTAGTCCCGGTTCGTGGCACCAACCGGACCTAAAGGTTATACCTTTAGTCCCGGTTCGAGCCACCAACCGGTACTAATGGGGTTTGAGGCATTAGTACCGGTTCATGGCACGAACCAGTACTAAAGGTC
Source organism: Triticum aestivum (assembly GCF_018294505.1). Classification (NCBI taxonomy): domain Eukaryota; kingdom Viridiplantae; phylum Streptophyta; class Magnoliopsida; order Poales; family Poaceae; genus Triticum; species Triticum aestivum. Next base: position 546,259,191 of record NC_057808.1, read on the forward strand.
CCATTTTCAAACTCTACCCCCCTGGATCGCCTTTTTAGTTTTGTAAAAAGCAAAAGAAAATGATAAAAACTTCAAAAATTAAAATCCTTCCAGATGTAGTTATGTTACTACATGTACTAGTTAGGAAAATTTAAAAACTTAAATTTGGACATGTTTTGCAAAAAGTGTAGGGAAAATGTAAAACGGCTATAACTTTTGCATACGATGTCAGAAAAAAACGTATAATATATCAAAATGTTTAGCATGAAAATCCGCATCCGATTTTGAACGCCTACGGCCTGTTTGCAAATTTTTAGAATCCTCAAATTCTAAAAGGAAAAAAAGTTATGCTCAAATTTCTGTTTTTTTTTAATTTTTGTTAAATCTGGTCAAACTATGGTCAAACTACTTATTCAAGAAGTATTAGTGTTACTAAATAATTATTCAAGAATATTAGTGTTACTAAATAATTATTTCAGTTTTTTGAATTTTCGTCAAATCTGGTCAAACTGTGGTCAAACAATGGTCAAACTAATTATTCAGGAAATATTAGTGTTACTAAATAATTATTTCATTTTTGAATTTTGGTCAAATCTGGTCAAACTGTGGTCAAACTGTGGTCAAACTATGGTCAAACTACTTATTCAAGAAATATTAGTGTTACTAAATAATTATTGTTTTTTAGAACAATAGTTTCAAACTCAAACAGTGAAATGTGTGACTTCATGCTGAAGCTAAATTCCTGAGGGTTAATAGGATTGACATCTTACTATTGTCAGGAAAACAACAAGTGCAGACTTGGAACTTGGGAGAATTGAACCCGGAAGTTAAGCGTGCTCAGGCTGGAGTAGTGAGAGGATGGGTGACCGTCCGGGAAGTTAGATGATTTGGAATGATGAGGGGTGATTAGAGATTAGAGGTTAAATTGAGCAGTGATGAGGGGTGATTAGAGATTAGAGGTTAACATAATTCAGAAATTTGAAAATAAAAAAAATCAAAAAAAAATTCAAAAAAAAAATTCAAAAAAGAATCATAAAATTGCCTTTATTACCGGTTGGTGTTACCAACCGGGACTAAAGGTGGACCTCCAGGCAGCGGCCACGTGGAGGGCCTTTAGTCCCGGTTCGTGTAAGAACCGGGACTAAAGGGGGAGGCTTTAGTAACGACCATTTAGTCCCGGTTCCAGAACCGGGACTAAAGGCTCTTATGAACTGGGACTAAAGGCCCTTTTTCTACTAGTGTAGGTAGAAGGGGTGGCGCACTAGATGGCGCCGAGTCGAACAATGCGTGCCGCCGAGTCCCGACCAGCCCATGGCGCCTCATTTGGACCAGTGAGACGGGGCGAGTAAGGCCTCGTGATCCGGCAGAGCCTCGCCCAGGCTCCGCCGATGTTGTAGGTAGAAGGGGGCGGCGCACTAGATAGCGCCGAGTCAAACAACGTGTGGTGCCGAGTCCCGGCATGATTGTGTTGCCGGAGGACTTGCCGATGGAGGGTGCACTGGAGACCGTGCATGGATGGAGGCCCCGGTACATCGTCGTCTTGCCTGGAGGGTGTGCACCAGGGGTTGCGCATGGGGGGCAACCCCAACACGTTGTCGCGAGCGGTCATGGCTCGTCGTCGCCGGTGGAGAGTGCACCGAGGGCGCACAGCCCAGGCACGTCGTCGTCGTCTGTGGCGGGTGTGCTGGAGGACAAGCACACCCGACGGTCCTGGCTCATCGTCACCGGTGGAGACTGGACCGAGGGCGCACAACCCCGGCACGTCTTCATCGCGAGCGGCGGGCCCGCCGGAGGCCGCGCACACAGCGGTCCCAGCTCATCGTCGTCGGTGGAGAGTGCGCCGAGGGCCCACAGCATGCCTCCCGACAAGCATCGACCGATCCTTCTCTGTCTCACACTGGCGCAACCCCGACCCCGACCGGTCCTTCTCCGTCTAGCACTGGCGTAAACCCGACCGGTCCTTCGCCTCCGTGATGACGGTAAGTTTTGTCTAGTGTTTTGGCTACCAAATGCATAAATACCTAGATTTAGCTTTATTTCCTCCAAAATGCTTACCATAACACTACTAGGAAAAGGGCTATAGATGGAATGGCCACTAATGGCGCACCATGTGCTGGTGCGCCATTAGTGTGAAAGACACTAATGGCGCACCAGCCACACGGTGCGCCATTAGTAACAAATTTTTTTACAAACATACTAATGGCGCACCAGGCCACATAGTGCACCACTACTATATTTTTTTTACTTTTTATGTTTTTGCAAAACTACTAATGGCGCACCAAGGAACAGTGCGCTATTACTAGTTTAAACTAGTAATGGCGCACTGTTTCTCGATGCGCCATTAGTGTATATTTCATGGACACTTGATCTCGATCCCCCTCCATCTCGATCGCTATCCCACCTCGCCAGATCCGGTCCCCCTCGCCGCCGAGCACCCCCCGCACCCTCTACCCCGCTCCACTGGGCGCCGCCGCCGACCCCCCGCACCCTCCCCCGCTCCACCGCCGCCGACGACCCACCGCACCCTTCCCTGCTCCACTCCGCCAACGACCCACCGCACCTCTCCCCCGCTCCACCGCCGCCGACGACCCACCGCACCCTAGCTCCCCTGCTCCACCGCCGCCGACGACCCACCGCACCCTCCCCGGCCCGCTCCACCGCCGACGACGACCCCCCGCACCCTTCCCCACTCCACCGCCGCCGACGACCCACTGCACCCTAGCTCCCCTGCTCCACCGCCGCCGACGACCCACCGCACCCTCCCCGGCCCGCTCCACCGCCGACGACGACCCCCCGCACCCTCCCCGGCCCGCTCCACCGCTGCCGACGACCCCCCGCACCCTAGCTCCCCTGCTCCACCGCCGCCGACGACCCACCGCACCCTCCCTGGCCCGCTCCACCGCCGACGACGACCCCCCGCACCCTCCCCGGCCCGCTCCACCGCCGCCGACGACCCCCCGCACCCTAGCTCCCCTGCTCCACCACCCCCGACGACCCACCGCACCCTCCCCGGCCCGCTCCACCGCCGCCGACGACCCCTCGCACCCTCCCCGGCCCGCTCCACCGCCGCCGCCGACCCCCCGCACCCTCTTCGGCCCGCTCCACCGTCAGAAATTATTACTGTTTTTGTAAAAAATTGTTACTGTTTCATATTCATATTCATTTTCTAAAAAATTATTAGATGCAACAAAAATTAATAATAAAAAAATTACTTATGGCGCACCTATGGCTGGTGCGCCATTGCTACATATTTTTTTTTACTAATGGCGCACCCGTCGTGGGTGCGCCATTGCTATGTAAAAAAACATTCTAATGGCGCACCGCTTCGGGGTGCGCCATTAGTAAGTTTTCCCCCTTAGCTAATTCCTCCCTCTCCCTCGCCAGTCCACCCGCGCGCTCACCTGACCCACGACGCCGCCGCCCCGACCCCCGCTGGACTCCACCCCCGCCGCCCCCGCGCCCCGGGCCCCCCACCACTGCAGCTCCCCCGCTCCGCCGCCCACGCGCCGCCCCGCGAAGCACGTGGCCGCCGGCCTCCCCACGACCAACCGAGGCGCCCAGGAGGACCGCTGCCGTCTTCCTCTTCGACTACGAGGACCCGGACAAGCTCGGACGCCCTCGAGCCATCCCTTCGACGCCGCTGCCGCCGCCGACCCCGACCCCAACCCTGACCCCGACCCCTTCGGCGACCGGCCGCGCCCGCCCAGGTACCTCTCCTCCTTCCTCCTTCCTCCTTCTTGTCCAGCGCCCGCCGCACCGACAGCATCTCCAGCCGCACCTCTGAGCAATTTGCTCCACTTGTTCATGCAAGCTAGTAAAACTGTTGTTCTTCTTCTTGCTCCTGTGATGGATTTTCAGAACCTTACATTCGTTCCTGCACTAGTACTTCTTCTGCTCTGTTTAAAACTGCTCTTCTCTTTTTGTATTAGTCCCAGATAAGAAAGCATGATGCAATTATGATCTGGGCAACCGCAGATAAGTAGTAGGAGTAACTATGTTTGTAAATCAAAATTGCTCCACTCCTCGTGATAATCTGCAGATTCAAGTTGTGGCAAAAAAATGTTCTGTCTATTTAAAGTGTGGAGTATACAGTTATTACAGTGTCAATGTTGATGATTTACAGTGTGGAGTAGTCATATTTTTCTTTGAAATCTAAGTGCAATTTCTCTGTCTTGTTGCTAACTGAATTACAGTACTAAGTGGTCTCTAAATTCTGCAGTATTTATGTTCATGACTTTACTGAACTATGTTGTCTTTTCTAACGGTGCCTTGATTTAAATAGTTATATTTTAGCTTCATGGTTCTGTGTAATTTGTGCCTTGATTTTCTGTCATCTCTGAATTTTGCTGTTCATGTGCTTGCTACTCCTTAATTCACACATGTACAGGAGGTACAAGAGGTTAAATTGAATCTAACCCTCCAATGTTATATGTTTTGAATTCACTTGTTCTTATATGGGTGAAACTTCACTTGTTTTCAGGCTAGTGCAGGGTGTTGCTTTATTCTGTCATCATTTGTAACTATGTCACAAATAAATTGTTCCTTCTTCTGTATTTGACCACGGTTTATTGTGGTTTTGATTTTGTTACAGTGTTCTCAAGTATAACAACATAGTGGGATCATTTGTCAACATAGTGGGATCATTTTGCAGATTCCAGCAAACAACATAGTGGGATCATTTGTCAAGGCCAGCTTCGGAGTGCTAATTTACAGGTATAAATAGATAAAAGATTCAGAGAGTAGCTCTTTTCTTACCAGCATCATGAAGGTTGGGAATATCTTTGTAGAAAACAAAAAGATTAGGAAACTGAATCTAAGGACCAGGGCTAAACCTCTGTACTTTACTGTCTTTAACATGGTATAAAATACCTGAACTGAATTTGTGGGGCCTCTAAAATTCTTGAAAAAATTACACTCAAGATTATGGTGTTTAACCCTGTTGTGTTGCTTCTAGAAATAATATAAAAGCTGTGAAAAAGAAATCTGTGGAGTTCGCACTTTACATAAGGTTGTAGATCATTTTACATTGCTGGCTTTAACATGATACCAATTGGCACCTGAACCTTTCTTTTGGAGAGTTCTCTGAACTTCAATGAAGCATAAAGTAGAATGCGAAGCTTGTCTTGAGGCTCATCTTTGAGACAGGTTATCTGTGTCGGTTGTCGGAGCCATGGAGGTTACTGCTGAGAGCTGTCACAGCAGCGCGTGGCGTCAGTGATGGCCAAGCTGCTAGTTCAACTACTGGCCAACTAGTGGCCCTTGTTATCAAAGTAGTCTTGCCACATGTTCATAGTAATCTCGAACCATATTAGCAGTACTGAATAAAACTTGTCTTGTTTTATGGGAATGGTTGATTACCTTGATTATACTTACTGGATGGTTTATTTATAGTTCTTAAAATATGAAAAGGCTAGATGGATACTAATGTTGACTCTATAATCCATACTGATACTGATGTTAAAGGTATTTCTAGCAAAACCTGAAATGCTAGATGGATTGATTTTTCTGAGCTGTTTGTGCTCCCTGCATCTTTCATCTCTCATTTTCAGTGGAGTTGTTGAATTATATGCTCTTATTGGACATGTTTTACGTGTTGATCCATCAATTGCTAGTTTGCTGGGTTTTGTCTCCGACCATCGTGTCGTGATGATTTTGCAGGTACCCCGAGAGGCCCTTGAGTTTGCCGGAATGTCGATTAACTTCCGTTCCGGCAAATTCTGGTACTCCATATGTCCTATTTTCAGCAAAGGTCATGCTGAAATTTTCCGTGAATTTTAGCATGACTTTGCTAAAAATAGGACATATGGGGCACTTCCGACTAATGCATGGGCCGGGGTATCTTAGTACTTAATTAAGTAGGATCAACTGCCTCTTGTGTTATTCATATAGAAGTGTGATATCTACTCATAGTTATTACTAATGTCAGTTGCTCGTCATCGATAAAGCCTAATCTGGTAGGATGACCTACTAAAAAAGCCCATACCACATATTCTATTTGGATGGGCGTGTTTTCACCACACTGTGGATTATCTTATTGGACCCAACAGAGATGATGTAGTTTTGAATTATGAACATAGGAAATGTCGTCATCGGACGACGAAAGTCTCCCGGGGGAGTGCGACTGGTGCCACGACGGTCGAGGTCTGTGCGACAGGCCTCACCGGGACGATGATCGGCGCTTCAGCATTAAGCTCGAGGAGACCTTCGAAGTTGAAACGGTACGCAACAACGACAAGTGTTTTTTCATAATTAAGCATGACTTCAACTATTTCAACGTGTAATTTCATCTTTTACAATTCGAGTATAGTTTATCCCATGCCATGCAAGACGCTATGTCTTGGAGATGATGGATTTTGAAGATCATGAAAATTTTGAAACGAAGAAAATTCACCTAAGGACACATCATGATGTGGATTTTGAAGTAAATCTGTATAATGCTGAGAGCGTAACCCATTTTGGTTGCAAAAACTGGGAAGAATTTTGCAAGATGTATGGTTTTGATGAGGGTATGCTTGTCACCACGGATCTTGGTGATCTTGGCATCGACCAAGACAATATGGACATTTGGGTCCTTGTTGATACGCCTCCAGTTCTACCGCTATGTGAGTTTCTCAAACATAGTTAATTATTAACTAATCTATATTGTTTATTTCAAAATAGTTGACAACTTATTTCCATTGACAGCTTATTTTGATTTTTCAAAAAATGTGCGGAAAATGGTAGACAAAACCCACTACACCGATGGCTCCGAGTTAACTTATCAGGAGAAAAATCATCTGGTCGGATTTTGTACTGATCTTGAGAATTACAATATCTACAATAAAACTCCTCAACATTATGGTCAATACGTGCCACTAGTGCACGTGTTGAACTACGGTAACTACCATGGAGATACCCTGGTAAGATTTTTTACTATTACGACATCCGTGCATCTTTTGCATACTTCTAAAACTAGTACATCATTGCTAACTATGAAGTTATTACTATGTTTTTCAACAGAGAATCCCAGAGGATTGTGTGCCTCATTTGATGTATCAGAATGGCAGCCTTCAAGTTTTGAACTTATATCCAGGTCATCCTACAAATCTCAACTGTCCATACCGGATTTCTAGAAGAAGTGGAGACATGCTAATCAGAGAATGGAAAAAATGTATGGACAGTCGTAAGGAGGTTCTTGGAAGCAAAAGGAAGCGCCGCGCAAGAATTGGAGACAGGATGATCTCCATTCTCCATAATGGAGAGTCAGGGTCTATATTGTTTTATGCTATTTTACCTTAAATAGGGTATTTTAGGTCCTGCCTAATACTGATGATCATGTGCTAAGAACAATTAAGTAGGGTTGGTTCGATGACTATCAGGATGATGATCATATGACTTGTTATTAATAACGAGTAGAAGTTGTATGATGATGATTAGTACGACTTGTTAGGATTAGTATTACTTTCGACAAACTCGCTACTCGCGGTCTCGAGACTTGTAATGTTCTATCTTTGTTCGGTCTTTTGAATTCGGATACTAATATGATGAATTGTATTCGGAGACTAATCTTCTATTGTATTCGATGAATCTGCTGTTGCTGTGTGGTGCTGTTTATATTCTGTCCAATAATATATTTTGTAATCTGTGCAAATATCAGAAAAGAAAAAAATCCCTAATATACATACTAATGGCGCATCACCCAAACGTGCGCCATTAGTATGCCAAAGGATACTAGTGGCGCATCACCCAGCAGTGCGCCATTAGTATGGCAAAGCACATGCCCATTGGGAGGCATACTAATGGCGCACCGTGGCCTATACTAATGGCGCACTGCCTGGTGCGCCATTAGTAAAAAATACTAGTGGCGTGGTACTAGTGGCGCACCAGTAGTGCGCCATTAGTAGGCAAAACTGGTGCGCCACTAGTAGGCCTTTTCCTAGTAGTGTAATGACCTAGACTTAGCTAATCTTCCTCCAAAATGACATAATTAGCTTACTTTGCTCCAAAATGATCTATACTTAGCTTTGTTTCCTTCGAAATGACCTAAGTTATCTCTAATATGCTAAGTTATCTCTAATATGCTACGTTACCTAGGTTTGCTCAATAATCACATACACATAGCTTACTTATGTAAAACAAGGCATAATTAGCTTACTGAGGTTTGAAATGGTATAACAATGTTGGTAACCTCATATATGTCATATAGTTAGCTTATTATCCTCGAAAATGACATAATAAGCCTAATTAGCTCCAAAATGATCAATTTACCTAAGTTATCTCCAAAATGACCTAAGTTAGCTCTAAAATGCTAAATTAGTTACCTAGGTTAGCTCAATAAAGACCTATACTTAGCTTACTTATGTCAAAAATGGCATAATATGCTTAGTTAACTAAAAATGGCATAGTTAGTCAAGTTAGCTCCAAAATGACCCATTTTACCTAGGTTAGCTCCAATATGATCCTTTTTACCTAGGTTAGCTCCAAAATGACCAAGTTTACCTAGGTCAGCTCCAATATGATCCATTTTAGCTAGGTTAGGTCCAAAATGATCGATTTTATCTACGTTAGCTAAAAAATGGCATAATTACTTATTTTAGCACAAAAATGACCTATACTTACCTTATTTTCCTCCAAATTGACATAATAAGCTTAGTTAGCTAAAAATGGCACTGTTACCTATGTAAGCTCTAAAATGACACAAATAAGGAATAAGAAGAAGAAAAACAAGCAAGAGGAGAAAAAAAATAGAAGAATAAAGAGAAGAAAAAGAAAGAATAAAAGAAGAATGAGAAAGAAAAAGGGTAAAAACCTTCTTCTTCTTCTAGTCTTCTTCTACTTCTTCTAGCTTCTTCTTTTTCTTCTAGTCTTCTTCTTCTTGTTCTTCTTGTTCTTCTCCAAAATTACCTAAGTTAGCTCTAATATGGTTAGTTAGCTACGTTAGCTCAATAATGACCTATACTTAGCTGCTTTATATCAAAAATGGCATAATATGCTTAGTTCACTCAAAAATGGAATAATTAGCTAGGTTAGCTCCATTTTACCTAAGTATGCTTACTTACTTCTTCTTCTTCTTCTTGATTTTCTTCTTCTTCTTCTTCTAGTCTTCTTCTTCTAACTTTCTTGTTTCCCGTTTTGCAGATTTCATTTACTTCACGGAAGCTTGCATGGATGGAGTGCTTCTTTTCCCTTTCTGCTTTTCTTTTGTATCGATGAACAATGTGGAACTTGTTATATGGATGGATGGATAGGTGTTGGATGAACAATGTGAAACTATTGTAATATGTATGGATGGAACTATGTGTTGGTTATGTATGTATGATAAAACTTGTGTGTTGGATATGTCATATGTCTTCTATGAAATTTATGTGTTGTAATTGAATGAATTTAAGAAAAAACAGATAAAAAAGCGGCTATACAGGCTCTTTGCTGTCTACTGGTGGACGGCAAAGAGCTTTGTCATCTGTCAGCAGACGGCAAAGCTGCCACGTGGCAGCTACCTGTGCAACCTGGGACACTGGCTGGCCTATTTGGTTACTTTGCCGTCAGCTGGCAGACAGCAAAGACCGTTGCACCTTTGCCATCTGCCAGCGGACGGTATAGCACGCCACATGGCAGCACTTGGGGGCTGGGCTATTTGGTTACTTTATCGTCCGCTGGCAGACGACAAATGTGCAATGGTCTTTGCCGTCTGCCAGCGGATGGCAAAGCATGCCGTTAACCCCCTAACGGACGTAACCTGCTGTCGGTGTCAAAACCGGCGGATCTCGGGTAGGGGGTCCCGAACTGTGCGTCCAAGGTCGATGGTAACAGGAGACAGGGGCCACGATGTTTACCCAGGTTCGGGCTCTCTCTATGGAGGTAATACCCTACTTCCTGCTTGATTGATCTTGATGAATATGAGTGTTACAAGTTGATCTACCACGAGATCGTAATGGCTAAACCCTAGAGGCCTGGCCTGTATGACTATGATAATCAATGTCCGTCTATCTGGACTACACTCTCCTATTTATATAGACACTGGAGAGATCTAGGGTTACATGGAGTCGGTTACATACAAAAGAATCTACACGATTGATCGCCAAGCTTGCCTTCCACGCCAAGGAGAGTCCCGTCCGGACACGAGTGCAGTCTTCGGTCTTCACATCTTCACAGCCCATCACTCCGTCCCGTGACTAACAGGCCGGACGCCCGAGGACCCCTTAGTCCAGGACTCCCTCAGTATCCCCTGAACCTGGCTTCAATGACGAGGAGTCCGACGCACAGATTTTGTCTTCGGCATTGCAAGGCGGGTTCCCTTCTTCTGAACTCCCGAATAGTCTTTGGATGTGGTATGTATATCCGGATCTGTGTATGTAATTGCAGAGATTATGATATTTCATGATCCTAATCCGCTGACAATTGTTTGTGACATTACGTCACGCCCGCCCGGTCATTATTCCGAACCGTTGGCTAGCCCGCCGTCCCACGTCTCGGGACGCGGTTTGACTGGCACGTCTTGTCGAAGCAGAGATCATGTCCCCTTATTCACGGGATTTTCATCAATGCGAGTGTGGGTAACCCAACCGTCCCCTGGGTACAACTCTTTGGAGATAGGTAAGTCTTGAGACCCCGGAGGAGACGTTCGGTACTCGGGGTCTTTATATAGGGATCCAATGTGGGGTTTGCTTCTTCCTCAACCCCAGCCACCTCGAGCTCTGACCCTTGGGTTCCAATCACCACCAGCCCCAATCATGTCTGGATCCAGCCGTCCAGGTCGGTGGGTGGCTTCTTCTGTCACGGAGGAGGATATTACGAAGCTCTGCGCGGCGAGGTATCTGACCTCAGAGATCCTTCATCGGCTCCCTTCAGCAGGGCAGGTTGTGCCTACCCCCAGATCCGGCGAGAGGGTAGTATTTGTGGCCCACTTCCTCCACGGGTTAGGGTTCGTGCTTAACCCCTTCGTCCGGGGGCTCATATTTTACTATGGGCTAGATTTTGACGATCTGGCCCCGGACTCTATTCTTCTTATCTCGACATTTATCGTCACGTGTGAAGCCTTCCTCCGGACTCCTCCGCACTTTGGTTTGTGGCTCAAGACCTTTGGCATAAGGCCACAGGTGACAGAGGAGGAGCAGGCAGAATGCGGCAGCGCCATAATAGGCAAGCTTTCCAGCGCGGTTTGGCTTGAAGGATCTTTCGCCCAGTCTTCCGATTTATGGCAGCAGGGGTGGTTTTATATTAACGAGCCGCGTGGCTCCAGGTGGGCAGCTACGCTTGCGTTCCGACCCGGCCCTCCAGTCCAGCTTGCTTCATGGATCAATAAGGGATTGCACTGGGGATCCGTCAATGAAGTGCGGACTCTGCAGAGTCGCATCCGAAGCCTTACCGAGAAGGACATCGATCTTGTGAACATCGTTCACTCGTTCAAGTAATGGTAGTCCGCTGAATCTTGCCATGTCAGCGGCGGCCTCTCCGTATGTGGTAGTTTAATGCAGAAGGGCGGCGGACTCTTCAGCACTTCTTCGGCACCACGCACGAAGGAATGTGGAAATTATATTTCGGGGAACGGGAGCAATGGCCGGACACCACCGAAGATGTTGGCCTTGACTGCAATCATCCGGATACTGAGGTAAGTATTCACTCTCCGCACACCTTCCACTCACACATCTCTTGACAAGATACTGAACAATCCGTCCCTATACAGGACTGGATAAAGAAAGTGGTATTAATCTGGTGTCTGGCGCCCCTTCCCGAAGACTCTGCGACCACACTGCTGATGAGAATGTTGACTCCGACACCATACCGGGTGTCTGCAGAGGAGGGCGAGAACAGGGAGACCAGAGGTGATCTCGGCCCTGAGGATAAATTAGACGCTGTGTTCGGGAAAACCGAAACCCTTTTGCCCGAGGGAAAAGGTGCAGAGGAAGCCCTCCATGGCAAGAAGAGGACCGCTTCTGAAGATTGGGAGGGGAACCCTTCCAAAAGAGGGAAAATGCCATCGTCGGGCGGCTCAGGCCGGGCAAGCGATGTTGCCGTAGAGCTTTATGATGAGGACAAACCATAAGTGAAGCATGGCACTTTTAAGCGTACCTCATTCTTTTCCTACTAGTGGAGTAATCATCCGATATATGTACATCCTTGCAGGCTAACGCCCGGTGTTTCTCAACCGTCCTCCTCCTTGGGAGACCTTCTTTCGGAGATGATGGAGAGTGGTACGCCTTCTCCAGCTTCCTCGCCCAACAGGGCGGATGATTCTGAGGTATCGTCCCGGAGGGCTCCTCCCGATCGACAAGCAGTGCAGGGAACGAAGACGGCATTACCCGAAGGTGGTGCCTCTGTTACTCAAGGTTCGGAAGTTAAAAATGACGACCATGAACTATCCGGTCTATAGCCGGAAACAATTCTAGAGGCGGGTAAGCGGATTCCTTCAAAGGAATGCCGTACTCCGGCGGCGGTATCCGAAGACCCCGAAGCGCCAGAAATACTGACGGACATGCTGCGACAAGCGTCCGTTTCAGAGGAGCACCGTGCCTTGATGGTTACGGTGGTCGAAAAGGTCCTATCCGCGAATAGCGGATTGAACAAGGCCTTCACAAGCCTTCTAAGAGGTTTCGAGGTTTGTGATGTAATTTTGCCAATTGAATTTTATTGACAGAATGCACCTGTTGTATATGCAGTAGCCTGTGAGACTCGGATTGCCTGCCAAAGGAGGCGATCGGAGGATTAAAAAGATATGCTTAGGTAGTAACCTTGGTTTAATTTTGAATACAGGCTGCCTCCCCCCAAGCAGCTATCCGGAATACGGAAATGGCCGAACTGCAGCGAAAGCTGGATATTGCGGGGGATGACATTGCATTGATAAATAGGTGTCTTGACGACTCGCAAGTTATATATTTCGAGCATTCCTTACACCAATGTGCTTGTAATCGAAGCCTGAAGAGAGTTTTATATGAAATGTGCATGAATGCAGATGGTGCTGCCGCTGTTGAAGCTCTTCGGGCGGAGCTAGCCTGGGCCAAAGAGAAGGCCTGGTGTAGTAATGCGGCTGCCGAAAAGGCGTCGACTGATCTTAGAGCTGAACAAGCAGCTGGTTGCCAATATGAGGGGAAAATATCCGCACTGGCGCTTGAATTGAAGAATGCTGCCAGCCGCTGTGAATATCTTGAGAAGGAGAGTAAAGCCAAAATGGCTGAACTTGATAAGGCCTTACAAGAGGCGAGTGAAGCTCGGTCTAAATCCAGGGTAGCTCGTGATGAGATTCCGCAGGCTAAGGAGATAGCGGCCGGTAAGCCCTTTTTGCTTCAGACTAGGTTTGGCGATCTGGACTATGCTCAGCTGAACCAAGTATGGTGTTCTCCGGCTGAGTTTTTGGACTTGCCGAAGAGTTCTTCCGATGCGGCGCAGTTTTACCAAGCGCAAGAGGGGTATGCAACGGTGAAGCTTTTCTGGTCACAATTTGGCACATCAAAGCGCCCTCTGTTGCTGAATGAAAAGATGTCCCAATGGGCCGAACTTCATAGGATATCCGGCGACGCCATGAAGAACGTCATAATCCGGTTGTGGCCAAACGAGCCTATTCCGAAGAGTTACTTTGGCTTGGTGCAGTGTCTTGTTGACGCGGTGCCGCGTATCGACACTGTGAAGCGGTGGGCGTGCATTGAAGGTGCACGGATGGCTTTTGCCCGAGTCAAGACATTCTAGGGTAAGATGAAGGCCATCGATGTTGCGGCAAAGAGTCCGCCCAAGGGCAAGGACAATAATGAGCCGGAGCATTATTTTGAAGACATCCTGGAGGCCGCCCGCCTGATAGAGAGTCAATGCTCGAAGAACATAATGTTCAAGTGAGGTGTATTCGAGTTGTAAAAGACAACTTTATAACTAATTTATTTTCATATTTTGCTCAAAATCTTGTGCTCCTCCTGTGCGGCCGTTTTAATATAATCTGAAAGTTTTCCAGTCGTCGGCTTCAGCCCCCTCGTAGGAAGTACGGGGGTGTTCGGAAAAAGCATGTAATCACTCTTGATCCAACGTCTTGGTCCATAAAGGAGGTGACAATGCGGTGAACCAGGTAGTCAGACTATAGGACGTTAACACTTTCACATAGCCATAGGAGTTTTATAATTGGGGTTACGACATAGCCCCTGGTATGTATACGACTTATTCCGATGTGATGCATTACATATATGACCGGAAAAGGAGGTCCTTCGTGTGACACGGAGGAATCGCGACAGATTCCGGTAAGTCATCGAGTGGTTGACCAGCTCGCGCAACATCATGACAGTCGGTTTTCGGCTTTCTCTACTGAGGTGCTCATCCGGTCTAGGCCAGGGCACAGTTGAAGTAGTTCTCAATTTACTACCCTAGCCGATAGAGCGGAACATAGGGTAGCAAGCACAGGAGCCGGGCAACCCAACCATTGACCCAAGACATGATTCGGAGCTGATGCATATAAGGCCAAAACTCGTGACGCCGAAGTACGCTATAAAGCTGTTCGGACTTTCCTGGCAACTCATTTGTTCCCGTACCGAGCCCCTGGCAGGTAATGCCGAGGTGCATCTGTAAAGCGGCCGTTAAGGCCGTACTCGTTGTTGAGAGAGTATGAAAGATTAGTTCGTATAAAGTTTTACTGGGAGCGGAGCAATATGCCAATGATAAATTCATATATATAAAAAACCACCACCCCGGCTATTTGACATGCTCGGGGTTGGGAACGGAGGAAAAAAGGCATAACATAGGCTAAAAAATAAAGAGTGTGGTCTACAAAAAGTTATTTTGGACCTCCTGTCGCACGTCTGCGTCGCCCGTCCTCGGGGGGGGGGGGGATCCTTAACGGAGGTAGCCCCTTAGGTGAGTGTACGGATCCGAACTCCGATAGAGTCCATTGTAGATGTTGTCCTTTTCGTCACCTGTTTCTTAAGAGAGAATAAAGAAAGAAAAAATAGAAACCGAATAAAAAACGTTACGGGAATGTTTGTAGGGTTGTCTGTATTGTGCTTCCGTCGACGCCGATGGTATCTTGAGTGCGTAGTGATGTACGCGCGTTTTAAATCTTGCTGGTATAAGAGGTGGGTGACGGAAGCCGAACTGCTATTTCTGTTCTGGGAGTGGTCGTACTTCGGAGGGAGACTCTTTCTGGCCCCTGGTATTCGGCTGGTGAGCCGCTCCGTCGTCTTTATCGTCTGGCGGCCTCCTCCCTTTGTGTTCGGCGTTGAGCTTGCCTGCCTGCTTGAAGAACCAACAGTTTCTGTTGGTATGATTAGCTACCTTATCAGGATGGCCGTGAATCTGGCAAGGTCGGTCAAATATCCTGTCAAGGGTGGATGGTTCGTCTTGGTTTGCCTTCAGAGGCTTCTTCCGTTGACCGGGTTTTGGATTGTTAAATCCGGCGTTGACTGCTATGTCGCGTGATCTTTCATTGTTATTGCGACTGTAGTGTTCGGTTCATCGTGGCCTGTCGTTGCCATCTCGGATTTCGGAAGTGCCCGGGTCGCTAGCGTTGTTGCTTTTACGTGCGAGCCAGTTGTCTTTTCCCGCACAAAAGCGAGTCATTAGAGCAGTAAGGGTTGTGATGGATTTGGGTCCTTCCTGGCCGAGGTGACGTGCTAGCCATTCATCCCGGACGCTATGTTTGAAGGCCGCGAGGGCTTTCGCGTCCGGACAGTCGATAATTTGGTTCTTTTTGACTAAGAACCTAGTCCAGAGCTCCCTGACTGACTCGCCGGGCTGCTGGACGATTTGACTTAAATCATTAGCATCTAGTGGCCGGACATATGTTCCTTGGAAGTTGTCTCGAAAGGCGTCTTCCAAATCTTCCCGGCTGCCAATAGAATTTTCTGGCAGACTGCTTAGCCAGTACCGCGCTGGCCCTTTGAGCTTGAGAGGTAGGTATTTGACGGCGTGAAGGTCGTCTCCTCGAGCCATGTGAATATGGAGGAGGAAATCCTCAATCCATATCGCGGGATCTGTTGTTCCATCGTATGATTGATTGTTAATGGGTTTAAACCCGTCTAGGAATTTGTGCTCCATTACCTCGTCAGTGAAGCAGAGAGGGTGTGCGGCTCCTCTATGTTGGGCCACACTGTGGAGTACCTCCGGTGGATTCCGTTTGCAGTTTTGGGACCGGGCGTGGCCGGGTGTCTAGCGTCCGAATAGTTAACCGTCATCGCCGGTCGGGGCATGTCCCCGCGATCTGTACATCGA
Organism: Triticum aestivum; assembly: GCF_018294505.1. Classification (NCBI taxonomy): domain Eukaryota; kingdom Viridiplantae; phylum Streptophyta; class Magnoliopsida; order Poales; family Poaceae; genus Triticum; species Triticum aestivum. The sequence goes on from NC_057808.1 coordinate 546,275,328, forward strand.
TCATGTGTGTCCTCCTCTGCCCTCCAGGTTTTGTTGGATGTCATGAGTGTGCCCCCGAGCTATTTTGTTCCTGCCTTGATGGCCAAGTGGGTGGAATGGTGTTCTGCTTGGGCTGCTGCTTGATTCGGACCGAACTGTGGTCGGCCTGCCGCATTGTGCAATGGTGGTGTGGGCTCCAGCACCTAGCTGTTGTATTGAGGGAGCGGCCTACACTTGGGGTGGCTTTTGTCTGGGCCGCTAAGGCCGTATTCTTCGGCGGCCAGGACCTCGGTCCATCTATCATTGAGCAAATCTTGGCTCGCTTGAAGCTGCAGCTACTTCTTTCTTAGGCTCCTTGCAGTGGCTATTAGCTGGCGGTTAAAGCGCTCCTGCTCGAGAGGTTCCTCAGGCACGATGAAATCCTCGTTGCCGAGGCTCTCCTCTTCCTCGGAGAGTGGGAGATAATCACTGTCCTTCGAGTCTCCATATATGGCCGGTTCATCAGGGCTATCTTGCCCGCTTTCTTGTTCGGACCCTACCTCAACAGGGTCTTCAATGTACGGAGTGTTATCTTCTCTGGTGTTAGTATTGTTTTCTTTTGGGCGACGCGGCTTGGAGCGGCGCCGGGGGCGCCGGTGTTCAGACTGTGTACCAGGAGGTTTATCCTCAACTGGATCCTCCTTGTAATCGTCGGGAGCGTCATTGGGTGTGTCTACCATACACAAGTCATACCAGGAAGTGGTCGTCCCACATCTAGTGGATAGCGAGTTCTGGCCTTGCCCCTCATCGTCGTCCATACAGTCAATGTCTTCGGAGCCGGGGTCAAGCGTGTTGGTTGGGTCTTCGACAGTGGCTATGAAGTGGGTGGTGGGTGGGAAGCAAAATTCTCCTTTATCCGCCGCAAGTTCGAACCGGACATAGTTCAGCAGCGAGTCACCTGCCAGGGATAGACTTTTTAGTGAGTTTAGTACGTCGCCCATGGGCGAGTGTTGGAAGACATCCGCGGCGCTGAGCTTGAAGATCGATAACCGATCGAGTTCGGTATTTGCGGACTCGCAGGGTTCGGAGCTTGTCGCCAGAGGCGAGTCCGGGGTTCCGTTGATGCGGATATCATGCGAAGTAGAATTTGTGTGCGGCTCCAACGCCACGGAATCGGTAGCCTCCATGATGGGGTTGAGCTTCCCATCTTCGGATGACTCGATCTGCTCCAGATCTAAGGCCAAAGTTGTTACAGGAGCTATCTCCTGGATGCGGCCCGATGGCAGGTTTAAGCCGTGCTTAGGGGGCAATGGGGAGCGGTTGTCGCGGTCTCAAATCCATTGAAGATCAAGTCTCCACGGATGTCCACGACATAGTTCAAGCTTCCAAACCTGACCTGATGGCCAGGGGCGTGGCTATCGATCTACTCCAGATGGCCAAGCGAGTTGGCCCGCAGTATGAAGCCGCCGAATACGAAGATATGTCCGGGGAGGAAGGTTTCTCCCTGGACAACGTCACTATAGACGATCGAAGGGGCCATCATACCCTTTACCGACGGCATAGTGGAACTCTCAATGAAAGCACCAATGTCGGTGTCAAAACCGGTGGATCTCGGGTAGGGGGTCCCGAACTGTGCGTCTAAGGTCGATGGTAATAGGAGACAGGGGACACGATGTTTACCCAGGTTCGGGCCCTCTCTATGGAGGTAATACCCTACTTCTTGCTTGATTGATCTTGATGAATATGAGTGTTACAAGAGTTGATCTACCACGAGATCGTAATCGCTAAACCCTACAGTCCTGGCCTGTATGACTATGATAATCAATGTCTGCCTATCCGGACTACGCTCTCCGGTTTATATAGACACCACAGAGATCTAGGGTTACATGGAGTCGGTTACATACAAAGGAATCTACGCGATTGATCGCCAAGCTTGCCTTCCACGCCAAGGAGAGTCCTGTCCGGACACGAGTGTGGTCTTCGGTCTTCACATCTTCACAGCCCATCAGTCCGGCCCGTGACTAACAGGCCGGACACCCGAGGACCCCTTAGTCCAGGACTCCCTCATCTGCCACATGTGCCATCCATGTTCTTTGCCGTCAGCTGGCGGACGGTAAAGACCGTTTCATCTTTGCCGTCTGCCAGCAGATGGCAAAGAGCCCTTCGCCGTAGCCTATTCTGCCACACCTGTTGCCGTCAGCTGCCGAACGGCAAAGGCCTTTGCCGTCAGCCATGGCAGACAACAAAGTGCCTGATTCATGTAGTGTACTACTCCTACTACTAGTAGTAGTTCAACTGTGGTACACTTGATGGTCAAAATATTATTCATCTGGTCGTCACAGTGAAGTGACAAGACTCTACGCCTGAGCTGACACCAGTCCAGGCGACGTGTCCGGGTTACCAAAGTCAGCCCCACCTTGTGCACTGTGCAGTCACTGTCACCGCCGCTGTAAAGCATGCCTCGCCTCATCTCCCTCTCCCCTAGCTCCACTCCATCTCCATCCCATCTCGCCAGAGATCCTGAGGTCAGTCTTCATCATCTCACTGTGCCCCCACGTACCCTCGCCTCGCTCATCTCCCTCTCCCCTTGCACCACTCCATCTCCATCTCCGTCTCGCTGGAGATCCCGAGGTCACTCTTCATCATCCACTGTGCCCCCGCGTACCCTCGCCTTGCTCGCCTCCCACAGTACCACTATTCCCTCGCTAGACGCTCCAGCACCGAGAGCGTTCTCCCCCGTAAATCAAGCCCCCCACAACCCCACCTTCCAAACTCCACCATGGCCAAACACAAACTGCGCAGCATCCATATGAGCCGCGATTGGAGCAATCTCCCCAGTGGCATCCTCAACCTCTGTTGTTCGTGTATGGATATGTTGAGCGCCCTGCGGCTGGCTGCATGCTCGAGGGACATGCACACGGCCATCGTCAAGGCGAGGCCTAGTCTTTTCAAGACACCCTGCTTGCTACTATCTGGTCTTGCAAGATTTGCTCACCATGATACGGAGGCGTACATGATGCCCTCGACTTCAATCCGACCTCCATTAGCCGAAACTTCTTTGCAGGTATGTAGTGGGTCGCCATACATCATTTCCCTCGACTTCGATCCAATCACCATCGCCCGAAACTTCTTGGCAGGTATGTACTGGGTCGGCATGAGCTCCCACTGGATGGCTGCCATCAGACAAGACCGGAAAAAGTTGGTGCTCGTGAACTTCCACACCTCCCATGAGATTATCGTTCCTACGTTGGATTATATAGGGTTTTACCGTCGCGGTCCAAGTCATCTAGATTACGAAGTCAGTTGGCCGCACATTGTTTTGCAGAAGATTGTAATCTGCTAAGTGCCCACACGAGATGCGAATTACGCAGACTTCAAGCTAATTGCCTTATTCGATCGCGGACTCGCCTATCTTTCTGCTGGTGCCTTCTTTAGCTGGAGACAGCTCACCTTGCAGTGGATCGTCAAAGTTGACACACTTCTGTGATGCTATTGAACACAATGGCATCATCTACGTGATCGACAAAGCAGATGGCACCACGTATTGCTGGGACAGCGCGTGTAAGTTGTTTCCGTCTGATGTTAATGATGACACAATGGCACTATTTGAACTTTTTGTGATGATTGGCATATCCCTGTTTGAGCAGAATTTGAGTAGAACTATGGCAATGTATTAGAGACGACGTAAATCGCCTATATTTGGAATGAGTTAATTCATGGAATTGTGACCATGTCATTACACCCAATTTGTACCCCTGAATAATCAAATGGTTAGGAAGATATGGATATTCTCCTTATTTTATAGTAATCTATATACTGCTAAATATGAGTGTGTATCAATGGCCATGTTAGTTTCCTCATTTTCACGATGTAGAAACATGCATCACACTGTTGGTTTCATCTAACCATACATTAGGGAAGCAAATGTGCATATGGAGAACTCTATATTTGGAAGTAGTGAAATCTTGTAATGCTTACCATGTGTACATACCTATATTCGCCCTTCAGCAATCAATGGATAGAATAATATCCTCACAAAAAATTTGCCCACAGAACATGAGTATATAACAATGCATGGTCTGTTAGTTTCCTTGAAGAATTTGTTTGTGAGGACAGAACATGATTACATAACATGCATGACATAGTAGTTTCCTATAAGAAATGACTATGAGATAACATGAGTATAACCATGCATGGCACTTCTATATTTTCGAACCCAGTATACATTTCCATGTATTTTCCCCCCAGTTCCAACAGGGACATATCAATGTTGTTTCTTGCATTATCCTACTCATACTCTGAACAATGCTGATTTTACATTAAAAATTCCTGTCCTTTTTGATATGATGCAGTGTCCCTATAGTTACTGCCCTTTGTAATCACCCCACCTTTGCCAAAATCAAGGAAGCACAATTGGTTCCTCCTAGATCAGACGACGGCAAAAGACTGATGATCATTCGCACACATGAGCCTAAAAAGTTATATTGCAAACCCCCCCACTGTGTACAAGCACCGTGTAATACGTGAGTATCCGTACAATGGCTGTTACGTCTATGAGCAGGATACCAGTTTGTTGGGGCCTTCAGGATTTTTGAGTTGGAGGCGGGTAAACAGCCTTGGTTCACAATCTCTGTTTCTCGCACTCAATTATCCGATTAACCAGGAGATCACCGTTGGCAAGGACCTTGATGGCAGAGAGGCTCTGTTTGCTATGCAAAACGGTGTCTACACAGCGAGCCCTAGGAGTTCGGGAGCAAACTCCCCTGATTGTGAACGATACATCCTGTAGCTGAAAGAAGGTGAGAATGACAACGACTTCTGGATTGACTTTGATCCTTGGATGTGTCGAGTTCGACAGGCAGTGATGTGGTTCAAGCCTTCAGGTTGATAGGTAATTGGGCTGTTGCATCGAAAGGGTGGAGTACTGGTGTCTCTGGATCACTAGTGGCTGAAGCGGGCTACAAATTATGATGGTGTTGGATCATCCCTCTTCGAATGACTTGTTGTCTTTGCTGCTTGTTCTGGATGTGTAGTTCTCTCTTTTGTTATGCATATTCCTTGTCATTTGGTCATACTCGTCTATGTCACTCTTACTATGTAATATTTTCCTCCATTTAGTATGTCATTCTCGTTTGGATCACGAGAGTCTGAGCGCTGCAGATGGGTGCGTTTTGGTGGTGTAGCAAGACTTCTTATGAAATATCATGTCTTGTTGTTTATGTCAGTAGTAGTCACTAGCCAGTGTCTGAATGTTGTATATATCCTTGTTTCGAACTGTTTATTATTGTCTCGAACTGCTGGTGGGCTAAATGAGGGCATCACCATTCTCAAGTGTTCAGAGTATATCTCCTTTTTCGAGTTATAATTTGAGCTTAGTGTCTTCTCGACGATGTACACTTGTTTGGGCCAGCGATGTGTCATTGAATATGGGCCGAGTAGTAACACAATGCCAAACAGGTCAATTATGACTCTCAGGACGGGCTCTCAAAAGATCCTCAAAAAAAAGGTCGGGCTCTCAAAAAAAGGAAGAATTGGGACTCTCAGGCCGACATGTGGGCGCCACCGGTGTTTTCGTGCGCTTGCGCGCCGAGAGCATATTGACGCGTGTTCGAAATCCATGCTACCTTTTCATCAACAATCTCGCGCCCCTCCCACACCTCTGGAATCTCGATTCCTACTCCAGTTCCCCAAATCCGCCTCCTGTACTCCCTATACTCAAGCGCACTATCATGTCGCCAGTCAAAGCGGATCTCCGAGCTGGAGATCCTGAGGTCCGTCCTGCCTTCGGGCGCTGTGTGCTGTCGCTCAATAGTGGCATGGCGGCGCTTGATGACCAGTTTGCCGACAAAGTGCTGATGGTAACCATCAACGGCGACCGTCCTCCCGTCTCGCCGGACGACCTTGTCAAAGCTCTTGGCATTGCGCACAGCATCAAAATTAGTGACTTGCTCGTTGAAGTCTATCCGCCACCGGCTGATTTCTTCATCAGGTTCCAGACAACTTTTGACTGCAGTAGTGTGTTTGAATCTTGCCGGCGTTTTTTCTACGATGGCGCTGGTGAGCTTTGATCGGTGGCACCCAGGATGAGGCTCGGTGCCCTCTGAGCTTGAGTTTTTAACAAAGCTTACCTTACGGCATGCCTCGACATGCTTGGAACAGCGAGTCCATGAATGACCTTATCAACGACCTTGGAGGTGAGCTCGTAAGTATTTTTGTTCCTCCAGATAGCTGGGCTCTGACGGTTATGGCATGGATGAAGAAGCCGTCCACCATACCGAAGGTGATTGGTGTTGAGATACCGGTGCAGGAACCGGGGTTGTACTATTCGTCGCCACCAAGGCCGCCGCGGACCATGTTATGGATGTACCTGTATCGAGTGTTCGTGCATGTCGAAGATGTGGTCAATCCATCAATCGAAGTCCTGCCGCCGCCGCTTGTGCCCGGGTCCGTCGACGACGTCCATTACAGGAGTCAACATCAGACTTTCCCCGTGTTGCTCCGAACGATGGATGGCACAGGGCCTACTCCATCACGCGGCGGAGGCCACTGCTTCGTTGGGAGAAGAGGCAGGGCTGGCTGCTTGGATGTGCTCTAATTTGAGGTAACAACTGAATCTTGTCAGATACTAGTTAAATCCGAGCTGCGGGTGTGAAGCACTGATGTGCCAGTACATTTGATTGTGACCTGTTCTATTTTTTTACCCGAACTTTTTTTATAAAGGGTTGTACGTCAACTTAATGTTCTAGCAGAACATACATATTGTGTTGTCTGTCTGTTTTCTTTGCACATCGTTCAAGATATTTCGCCGTCATTGATGAAGACGATGAACTGTTATGTATGAGTTCATTGGTTTCAACATAGCCCTACCCGTAGCGATCCACTGCTTCCACCCTGATTGTGTCGCGTGCGTGTAATTTTTGTATGCAAGTTCAGTGTGCTATGATGTTTTATACGATTGTGTCAACTATATAAGTTTTTACTGAGCATCAGCAATGCATATGGCAGAAAGATGCATTTACGAGCATCGACCGATGGGTCTCTCTCTCTCTCACACACACACACTCACACACACACACACAAACATGCACAAGTGGGACCCGTTGAATTATTTCTTCGCTTGTGACAACTTTTATTTAGGTTCCACTGTACTCTAACTTTTTTTCTTCAGTTATTAATTGAGCTCAGTGACTTCAAAATTAGTACAGAAGCCTTGTTTGGGCCTTTCCAGCGTCGTTGAATGTGGACTGGGTAGCCATGTAAGGTTCTACTGTACTACAAAGGCCTTTTTTCAACATCAGTAATTCAACTGGGCCGATAGTTGTATACAATATCCGGGTCAACTTGTTATTCTCCGCTCCACTGGGCTGCAAATCTTTCCTAGGAGGGATGCATTAGGCTTAACAAGAAAATGGGATTTAAGAAATAATAAATGGGATGTAACTATAAAAACTAGGCAGTAACTATAAAAAATGCACCAAACATGTAATTAGTTCATAAAAGATTATTTTTGGATTTTGAAAATTTTGATTTCATTAATTGTTGTGCGCGCAATATTTCGTTGGATTTTTACATAATAAAAATTTATATTGAAATTGTATTTAATCTAACTAGAAATTTCAGGATAAAAATATTTCGGATCCCATCAAAATGTGGGAAATTTTATTGAATTCTGTTTTGAGCGGTTGGTTGAAATTATTAATCTTTATCCTAGCTAGAAAATCGGTTGTACTTTTAACAAACTGTAAATGGGCTGTAGTAAATTCCATTAGAATTCAAAAATGGGTTGTACATTCTTACAAATCGCGGATGGGCTATATGTTCTCTGCCACACACTTGTGGGCCTACTAAGTTGACGCGTCCCTTAAAAAAAGTAAGTTGACGCGTATGCAAGGCTTTGTCAACTTATAGTCAACACATGGTTCTAGCAGCAGTGGCCGTTAGATGTCCATCCAAAGGATGTCGTGCTTCTACTTCAATCTCGGATATTCTAGCTTCAGCCGCCCAAAAAATGATTCATCCCCCTGACATCTGGGGCGCACCGTTTCGGAGGCTGACCTGTGGGCCTACTAAGTTGAAGCATACCAAGGGCTTTGTCAACTTAGTCAATATAAACAATTCTAGTAGCATGCAGTGACTGTTCGATGTCCATCGAACGGCCGTTGTGCATCTTCAAGCTGTGGTCTTCTTGCTCCAGCCGCCCAAACCAGCGTCGGCCGTGCCGCCTGCTCCTTGCTCCCATGTCCGGCTGTGTTGCCACCGCTGGCCATGCCATCCCTCTATACTCACCCACACCTCATGTTATTCTCCGGCGCCAGCAGCCTCACACCGCAGCCGAAGTAGTCAACCCACGTACTCCCCTCTGTGTGGGAATCCACTGCCGCGTGTTCCCCGGCTCCGCGTCGTTCCCTTCCTAGGCCTCGCCGTCGTCCACCGCCTTGGTGCTCTCGGCACGGCGTGGTCAATGTGGTAAACGAAGGACAGCCATCGGAAGAGGACTTTAGGCGGTGAGGCTGACAGCTAGACCAACCAGCTACGTCTTGGAACACAAGGAAGTTCCTCCTTATTAGTCGCAAAATAAAATGATTCCTCCCCCTGACAGCTGGGACCGAGTAGCTATATCTTCACACGCAAGGAAGTGCATCCTTATCCTCCCTGACCACTGGGACCCCTGACAGCTGGGACCGAGTAGCTATATCCGTGTACGTACATACTGGTCGATCGATCTCTCTGCAAATATGAACCGTGGCCGAGTACGTAGTGGCACGTGTCGTTGTAGAGCACCCGACATAGCAGTTCACGAAATCCCGTCTAAGTCACAGGGCAAAAAATACGGCCACGTACGTACATACGGGCGGGGTCTCGAGCGCGTACTCACGCATATATACGGACGGCCAGGGCTTGTGTTCATGGGGAGGCAACGGACGGCGGCAACGGTGTCCTGTTTATCGAGCAGCGAACCGGCTGGGTCGGAACGGAGAAACGACGTCCTAATCATTGGGAGGCAACAGACTGGGTCGGAATGCGTCGTGTTCATCGGGAGCCAACCGGCTTGGATGGAACAACCGATCGAAACAAGGCCTGGTGTACCACAGAACGGAGGAAACGGCCTTGTGTTCGACCGGCCACGGTCGAAACGGGATCCTGTTCATCGGGAGGGGTCTGGCGTACCGCAAACCGGAGGAAACGGACTTCTTACACTTCCTACGGTCAAAACGGGGTCCTGCTGATCGGGAGGGGTGTGGCGTACCGCAAAACGGAGGAAACAGACTTGTGTTGGAGCGCTACGGTCGAAACGGGGGTCCTGCTCATCGGGAGGGGTGTGGTGTACCGCAAAACGGGACTCCACGGGATACTGTTCATCGCCACCGTCGACTGCCTCCACGGGCTACTGTTCATCCACCGTCAACCTCCTCCAGCCTCCACCTACGACTGTTCATCGGGCCCCTGTTCATCTAGCCTCCACCGCTCCTCCACCGGCTACTGTTCAACCATCCCTCTCCACGGGGTCCTGTTCAACCACCCCTCCACGGACTACTGTTCATCCAGCCCTCCACCGGCTACTGTTCATTCAGCCCTCCACGAGGTCGTCCTGTTCATCCAGCCCTCCACAGGGTCCTGTTCATCCACCCCCAACTGGCTCGACCGATCGGGGTCCTGTTCATGAAGTGGCAACGGCCTCTACTACCACGGGGTCCTATTCATCCACCCCCCTTCGGGAACTGTTCGTCCAACCCCCGCCCCCCAACAACACTCACTGTTCATCAAGAGGCAGCATCGATCGGCTTCAGTTAGCAGCAGTAGTGAAGGAATCACTCAGGTTGAGTTAACAGTAAGGGATCGATCGCTTGGGTTCAGTAATGTAGCTAGTGCAATTTCTCGGGTTCTGTTAGAGCCCAATGCCTTGCTCGGGTTCAGATAGAGCGCAACGCCTCGCACATACGCGCGTACGTGTACGAGAGAAACACGCAAACCTCCGTGCATCGCTCGGCCCCGACCACCCACCGTAACCGGGAACTCCCCGATATTTTCCTCGCCCTCGCTTCTACCACGGTTTTTTTCCGTCATGGAAGGCCCAAAGAATGTCATGCAGCTGAATCTCCGGCCCGCCCAGGATGAAAAGCCCATTTTCTGTCATAATTTTTTGTCATAGAAGTAGGAGCCCACCACATCTATGATGATACCGTGTTTTGTCACAATTATCGTCATAGAAGTGCCATAAGCATGACAGAAAAAATTCATTCAGCCCAAAATGTCATGGATGTGTCTTTTTTTGTAGTGAGCGTTGCCGGGGAGCGGGGGTGGTGAGGGCTCAGGGAGGAGGGCCGGCGGGGGCGGCAATGAGGAGCGTGCGGGCTCAGGGACGGCGTCGGAGCTGGGGCTCGGGGACGGCGATGAAGAGGGCGGCGATGGTGAGGAGGCCAGGTGACGAGGCGAGGACGCAACAGCCTGGTGGCGTCGGGGCAGGGCGTCGGGGGAGAGAATGGGATAGATTTGGAGAAAACTGCTAAGAGCTGCTTATATACCCCACCCTTCAGTCCCGCTTGGTGGCTCCAACCGGGACTTAAGGCCCCCCTTTAGTCCCCGTCCTAGCCACCAACCGGGACTAAAGGTGAATTTCACCACCCCAAAGGGCAGGAAGCCCAGGCCTTTAGTCCTGGTTGGTGGCTCCAACCGGGACTAAGGTGGCGTTTGGTTCATCGGTGAGGTTGGCTTGGCTGAGGATATCCTTACCCACCTGGTTGTGGATGGCCAGTTTTTGTCGTTTGGTTGCGGAGGATTAGATGAGATGGATAACCGTTTTTTTTGTTGCAAGGATAGAAGATGGATATAGATAGTCATTAGCTATTTTTTATGTTCATCTACAATGCAATATTATTACATGCACTTCTTCCCTTCAAAAAAATAAATAAAAATAGAAGTACATGCTCTTCTTTGTACAATCAAATACATGTATACATGGTCTTCTTTGCACAATCAAATACATTTATATTTATTCTTTGTACAATCATACACGTGACTGTCCATGCAATCAAATACCATGAACTGGTCACTATTTACCAGATATTCATACATGTATACATGTTCTTCTTTGTACAATCATACACGTGACTGTCCATACAATTAAATACGATGAACTGGCCACTGTTTACCAAATATTCTGCTACTTCTTATCAATGCCTCAATGTTACCAGTAGTGTTCAGCTACCTGTAGACGAAATGAGAGTTGAAAGACTGACGCATACCTACAGGGAACAGATAGGCAAGATCTCAAGTGATCCTCGTTCCCAGCCGCCGAAGCTCCCCATTCCCCGCCAACCATGGTCACAAGATGTCGAGAGAGAGAGAGAGAGGGATGGATGGCGGTAGGGGCCATAGCCGAGGGTGTGCACCGCCGCCGCTGTCAGTTACGACCCTCTGAGAGGGGAGTTGCTTGGAAAGGATGGGGCACCCACGGCTTGCCTCGTCTCGAGGAGTAGGGCCACGGCCGATGGCCAAGCAAGGGGCCAGCATGGGCGGTGGTGCGCCAGCGGCGGAGGGATCCGAGGGCGCCGAAGGGCCGATGCCGGACACGCGACAGAGGACGCCCATGGAAAAACGTTTCACGCAAGCGCGGGTGGCTACCCTCATCCGCCATAATCTCGCGACTCTCGTGAACCATGTTTTGAAGGAATATTCGTTGTTATCTGGTTATCCCTATCCTTTCTGGCTGGTAAACCAAACAAGTGATATCCCCTAAAAAATTGGCTATCCTGTCCCTATGGTGGATAGCCTCTGAACCAAACGCCACCTAAAGGCCCTCTTTAGTCCCGGTTGGAGCCACCAACCGGGGCTAAAGGAGGCCGGGAAAAGGCCTGGCACAACGGTGTCGAAAGTTTAGTCCCACCTCGCTAGTTGAGAGGCGCCCACACTGGTTTATAAGCCTAACCTTTGGCACTGCCATGCTGGGCCTGCCGGGCCCGCGGGCCTGCATCATGGCCCATGTACAGATGGGTTTCTAGTCGTATGCATGTCGTGCTAGCCTAGTAGGCAGCATTTTTTTATTTTTTATGTTATTCTAGTTTGCTATTAAAGTTTTTAACAAAAAATACTTTATGAAAATTATTTTTTCTCTTAATTTTTTTAACAAAAAATACTTTGATAATTTTAGTTCATAAAATTATATAATTTTAAGTTAATATTATTTTGATAATAACTAGAGGTTTATAAAAGCTTTTTAT